>NC_057813.1:118078983-118268844 GCF_018294505.1 Triticum aestivum
AAAGTTCCTCCTTCTCGCTATAGAAATGATCTTTAAGACAACCTATCCGTTTTGGTTTTGAAGAAGACAGGAATGAGTCAGTGCCAGGTGTCCCCGGTCGTGATACACTAACCAACCAACTTAACCTATAGCGCTCAATCAAATGAAGTTTGTCACTAGATCTTGATTTTTCATATATAAACGTAACTAACCTATCTCCCTTGTAAAGGATTTCTCCATAATGACCATTAACAGTTGCTCCTGTAGTGGCCAAATAAGGTTTAGCTGCTCTTATAACAAAGGAATTCATATTTACAATGAAAATTTGACCGGATTTTTTACGTGCGATTTAAATAGACATACATTTTCACAAATAAATTGTCCAAGGTGAATTATTGCCAATGTCTCTTCCCAAGAATCATGATGGACAAAGTGACAATTCAAAAGGAATGGATCCAACATTATGTTACTATCGAAATTAGAAATCCTTATATTTTCATCTATTAAAGAGTATTTAAGTTCTTGAAGTACTTGGAAGGTTTGTTTTAAATTGTCAACGAACAAATATTTTTTTAATAGGATTTTATTATGCGTTAGTAAATAGTAAGATGAAGAAAAATGCGATATACTAGCTACAATAGCGCCTAAGGGCCCAAAAATTTCTCGAATAGGAATTCTAGGATTCCATTCTTTTATCGCATTGGTATGTTTTGAATTCTTGAATAAACCAATTCGAGAACAGTTGGATGCCGACAAAATCATCAAAGAGTGGTATTCTTTATTTCGATTCAACAAAGTGCCAATAGCTTCTGGATGTTGGCTAAGTGATTCAATCTTCGCCTTGGAATAAAAAGAATTGATATTGGCGCGATCTAACCTATTATGGGGAATCGGTCCTGCACTTGTCCTATCATACCTTTTTCGTGTATACGAAATAGTGGACTTGACTAACTAAATTCTTAGGAAATCGCGAATAAGATCATTTGCTCTTACCTCAACAAGGGAAGCACCAGCCTTTTCTTTGGTGTTTTATCTACTGTATTCCAACTTCTACATGGTTCATACCCTCCGATAGTACTCATAGATTCATCAAAATAAGCAAACAACACATAGAAAACAGAATCTGTCAAAAACAGAACAGCCTGTAGTAATCTGGAAACTTTCCATACTTCTATAACTCCAAAAATTCTGAAAACTTAGGAAAATCTAGGAAATTTTTATATAAATCATGTGTCAAAAATTCAGATCAAAAGCACATTCCAGTGAATTTTTAAAATTCCTGGACTGAGCACAAAAGTTTCTTTTTTTGCACAGAATCAAGTCAACTATCATCCACACTATCCCAAAGGCTTTACTTGGCACTTTATTGGAAAAAAATCTATAAAACATGATTACTACAGTATCATAATAATGTGAACACACAAAAACAGTAAGGGTAAATATTGGGTTGTCTCCCAACAAGCGCTTTTCTTTAATGTCTTTCTAGCTAGGCATAATGATTTCAATGATGCTCGCATGAAAGATAAGAATTGAAACATAAAGAGAGAATCATGAAGCATATGACTAGCACATTTAAGTCTAACCCACTTCCTATGCATAGGGATTTTATGAGCAAACAACTTATGGGAACAAGAATCAACTAGCATTGGAAGGCAAAACAAGCATAACTTCAAAACTTTCAATACATAGAGAGGAGACTTGATATTATTGCAATTCCTACAATCATATATTCCTCCCTAATAATAATTTTCAGTAGCATCATGAATGAATTCAACAATATAACCATCACATAAGTCATTCTTTTCATGATCTACAAGCATAGAAGTTTTACTACTCTCCAGATAAGCAAAATTCTTCTCATTTGGAATAGTGGGAGTATCATAAGAAACTCGAATACTATAAATTGTTTCCACATTAAAAGAGTAATGTTAAGAAAAAGGATAATCATAACCATGACAAGTTTTATAAATATAATCATCACTACTTTTTATAACATAAGTATCATCACAATAATCATCATAAGTAGCAACTTTGTTCTCATCATAATCAATTGAAACCTCTTCCAAGATAGTGGAATCATTACTAAATAAAGTCATGACCTCTCCAAATACACTTTCATAATTATCACAATAAGATTCAACACCCTCCAAAATAGTGGGATCATTACTTCCTAAAGTTGACACTCTTCCGAACCCACTTTCATCAATATAATCATCATAAATAGGAGGCATGCTATCATCATAATAAATTTGCATATCAAAACTTGGGAGACTAAAATATCATCTTCACTAAAACTAGCATCCCCAAGCTTGGAATAAACATTAATTGCAGCAAATAAATTCTCAAGCATGTCATTCTCATTAAACATAGCATCCCTAAGCTTGGGCCTTTGCGCATATCATAAGCATAATCACTCTCATCATTAATAGTATGGATAGCACCAATAGTATAGCAATTATTATCATCACAATTTTCTAAGTTCATGCCAAAAATATTCTCAAGATTATAACAAGTATCATTACTTTCCCAATCATAGTCATCACAATTAGTAATAGACATAACAATAATAGGAGCAACATCATTTGGGAGGGATACCTTTTTACCTTTGCTTCTCCGTCTTTTCTTTTTCTTCTTCACATCATGTGTGGGTTTAATCCTATTTTTGGAGCTCCTTATTGATGAGATTGGTTGAATAGAAAGCTCATCCTCGTTACCTGATTCATCATAAGAAAAAATAGAAGGATATTGGGAAACCTTTTCCCTTTCATTAGTATTCTCTTCATCTTATATTTGTTTTCTTGTCTTTAAGTAATTGGCAATATAAGGATTCTCAAAGCAATTTACCGCATAATACATGTAAATTTTCTCTAGATCAAAATCAAGGACTCTCTCAAGGCTAAATTCTGGAATATCCTTAGTCATACGTTTCATTTCTTCATAACCCAAAAGCAAACTAAGTTCATTATGATGCGCAAGGGAAATCAAGTCATCACAATTTTTGGACACGATTCGATCATGAAACAATTTGCATTGGAGATTTAAATGGCCACGTTCATTGCAAAGTTCACAAGGATGGCAAAGAAAATTTAAATATTCAGCACAAACATCTAGCCTTTGCTGCAACCATTTAGTTTCTAAATACTTATGCCTCTTGAAAAATCTATCTTCCCTTTTTGGTGTGTACTTGCAAACTCTATGCACTCCACAAAAGTTGACATGCTTATAAGAGACATTTTTATCATGACTAGTGCAATCATCATTAGTACTATGGATATTCAAAGAGTTCATGCTAACAACATTGCAATCATGCTCATCATTGATAGACTGTATGCCAAACATTTTATTGCATTCTTCTTCTAACACTTCGGCACAATTATCGGAATCCTTATTTTCACTAAATACACTAAAAAGATGAAGCATATAAGGCAACCTCAATTCCATCTTTTTTTCTTTTATATACTAAACTAGTGATAAAACAAGAAATTAAAAGATTCGATTGCAAGATCTAAAGATATACCTTCAAGCACTAACCTCCCCGACAAGTGCCAGACAACAGTAGCAAATTTCCCTCAAGTGGATGACCTAAGATTTATCAATCCATGGGAGGCGTAGGATGAAGATGGTCTCTCTCAAACAACCCTGCAAGCAAATAACAAAGAGTCTCTTGTGTCCCCAACACACCCAACACAATGGTAAATTGTATAGGTGCACTAGTTCGGTGAAGAGATGGTGATACAAGTGTAGTATGGATGGTAGATATAGGTTTTTGTAATCTGAAAATATAAAAATAGCAAGGTAGCAAGTAACAAAAGTGAGCGAAAATGGTATTGCAATGCTTCGAAACAAGACCTAGGGTTCATACTTTCACTAGACCAAGTTCTCTCAACAATGATAACATAATTAGATCATATAACAATCCCTCAACATGCAACAAAGAGTCACTCAAAAGTCACTAATAGCGGAGAACAAACAAAGAGATTATTGTAGGGTATGAAACCACCTCAAAGTTATTCTTTCCAATCAATCCATTGGGCTATTCCTATAAGTGTCACAAACAGCCCTAGAGTTCGTAGTAAAATAACACCTTAAGACACACATCAATAAAAACCCTAATGTCACCTAGATACTCCAATGTCACCTCAAGTATCCACAGGTTTGATTATATGATATGCATCACACAAGCTCAGATTCATCTATTCAAACCAACACAAAGAACTTCAAAGAGTGCCCCAAAGTTTCTACCGGAGAGTCAAGACGAAAACGTGTGCCAACCCCTATGCATAAGTTCACAAGGTCACTGAACTCGCAAGTTGGTCACCAAAACATACATCAAGTAGATCACATGAATATCTCATTGTCACCACAGATAAGCACATGCAAGACATACATCAAGTGTTCTCAAATCCTCAAAGACTCAATCCGATAAGATAACTTCAAAGGGTAAACTCAATCCATTACAAGAAGGTAGAGGGGGAGAAACATCATATGATCCAACTATAATAGCAAAGCTCGCGGTACATCAAGATCGTGCCAAATCAAGAACACGAGAGAGAGAGAGAGAGAGAGAGAGAGAGAGATCAAACACATAGCTACTGGTACATACCCTCAGCCCCGAGGGTGAACTACTCCCTCCTTGTCATAGAGAGCGTCAGGATGATGAAGATGGCCACCGGTGATGGTCCACCCTCCGGCAGGGTGCCGGAACAGGGTCCCGATTGGTTTTTCGTGGCTATAGAGGTTTGCCGTGGCGGAATTCCCGATCTAGGTTCTGTTCTGGAAGTTTGGGGATATATAAGAGGTGTTGGCGTCGATAACAAGTCAGGGGGGTCCAAGAGGCAGCCACGAGGTAGGGGCGCGCCTAGGGGGTAGGGCGCGCCCTCCACCCTCGTGGTGGCCTATGGACTCTTCTGGTCCATCTCCAATGATCCATGGGCTTCTTCTGGTCCAAAAATAATCTTCGTAAATTTTCAGGTCAATTGGACTCCGTTTGATATTCCTTTATTGCGATACTTAAAAACAGGGAAAAAACAGAAACTGGCACTGGGCTCTAGGTTAATAGGTTAGTCCCAAAAATCATATAAAATATCATATAAATGCATATAAAACATCCAAGATGGATAATATAATAGCAGGCCAACAATCAAAAGGTATAGATATGTTGGAGACGTATCAAGTATCAGAGAGGTATCTCTGGGTGCTCTCGGTAATACACATCATAAGCTTGCAAGCAAACGACTAAGGAGTTGGTCACGAGGTGATGTATTACGGAATGAGTAAAGATACTTGCCGGTAATGAGATTGAACTAGGTATGAAGATACCGACGATCGAATCTCAGGCATGTAACATACCAGTGGACAAAGGGAATTACGTATGTTGTCATAACGGTTCGCCCGATAAAGATCTTTGTAGAATATGTAGGAGCCAATATGGGCATCCAGGTTCCACTATTGGTTATTGACCAGAGAGGTGTCTCGATCATGTCTGCATAGTTCTCAAACCCGTAGGGTCCGCACGCTTAACATTCGATGACGATTTAGTATTAAATGAGTTATGTGATTTGGTGACCGAATGTTGTTCGGAGTCCCGGATGAGATCACGGACATGAAGAGGAGTCTCGAAATGGTCGAGAGGTAAAGATTGATAGTTCGGACCCGAACCGGTAATGCATTTTTTGCTAATAAATATAAATAATCGCCAGTACCTTCCATATAAATTTATTTTCATTTTCTATTTTCATGCATTAATAAGCTTCACGGCATTGATTGTTGACTGGTTTCCAAAAACTGGATGGTATTGATTCCCTCGTAAAAGATTTCCATTCTTAAACAATTCTACTATAATCTTGTTAAAAATAGTCTAAATACTCGAACACTTGTACTCCAGTAGCTACATACCCTATGATTATTCTAGGTTTTTGATACCTTCAAACGTTTCTGATATATTTGTAAGTCCATAGTCAAGTTTTTGCAAAATACGGTGCAACTCATGGTGTTTCTCTATATGTACATACCTAGAATGGAATATACCCTATGATTTATTCTAGATTTTAGATACCTACACACGTAGTCCGATGTATTTGTAATATTTAAGTTTTCGCAAAAAAAATCAGTGCACACTCAAAGTATTTCTTTGTATGTGCGTACCTTGATGTAAAAATGATATTGGTATATACCCATAAATATAAGTGGATACCCCCGCAAAAAAAATATAAGTGGATACATGTACGTAAACCAACTACCTTGACAAATGATTTTTTGCGTTTCTATAAATATGAGCATCTATACAAGATACCAGATAGAGATGTAGCAGAGGTGTGATACTCGACGAATCATACTAAAATATTATGGCTACATACCCAAAACAATATCTCTTATACTCAAAGAATTTGTGGGTATATACCGAAAACACAGCAAGGTATCGTACAAAGAGAAATAATTTTAGTTACATACCCACCACTTTACGCATACATGTATCTTTTCAAAAGGGCACGTTATCAATACTTGTGTAGTGTGTACAGCAAAAATTAGGCAGCTTTTAATCATTTCCTTTTATGCATTAATTAGTACAAGTTTTTCACACGCACATGCATAGCTAGGATTAGGGGGGTGTTTGTTTCCAGGGACTTTTTGGTGTAGTGACTAGAAAAAGTCCCTATCAAACCAAACAGGGTGGGACTTTTTTGGAACTTTTTGCTAAAAGTCCTTAGAAGCACCTCCTTGAGAGTCTTTTTCAAAAAGTCCCAGGGAGTAAAAAAAGTTCTAGGACTAGAGAAACAAACACCACCTAGGTAGTTTCTCGTTTTCTAAGGAATGTTTTGGTGCATGCATTCTAATTAATGCCTCCATCCACATCTGAGCAAGTGGCCATTGATTCACACACAGTTATAGGAAATTAATTAGTACACTGCAGTAACTTTCCAATTAAGTATTGCAAACAGTTATACCCGTTAGTGTCTATGCCTACCACGTCGGCACACATCGTAAAGCAATCCAAAGGTAGACAGTCAAGGAGCTTGGGCACCTAGGTGTCCCAAATTGTCGTCCTATATATATAGGACGATAGTATTCGGACACCAGAAGTGTTTCGGGGGGTATTGGGTACTTATCGGGTCACCGGAAGGGGTTTCGGGCACCCCCGACAAAAGATATGGGCCTTATGGGCCAAGGGGGAAACACACCAGCCACAAGGGGCTGGTGCGCCCCCCATATGGGCCGGCATAAAGAGAGGAAGGAAAGGGGGGAAGGGAAAGGAAGGTGTGGATTAGGATTCCCACTTCCTTCCCTCTCCCCCCCCCCCCTCTTTCCTTCTCCCTCGGTTATATATGGCAGGGGGGCGTGGCTTGGGAGGGATTCCAAGTAGGATTCCTCCTACTTGGGAACCTCCTATGGCTGCTCCTCCCTTCCTCCAACCTATATATATGTGGGGGGCGCCTTAGCACACACCAGACAATTGCCTAGCCGTGTGCGGCGCCCCCCTCCACCGTTTACACGCCCGATCATATTTTCGTAGTGCTTAAGCGAAGCCATGCAGATATCACTTCAACATCACTGTCACCACGCCGTCGTGCTGATGGAACTCATCTACTACCTCGACGTCTTTGGATCAAGAAGGCAAGGGACGTCACTGAGCTGAACGTGTGCAGAACGAGGAGGTGTTATTTGATACTTTATCGGTTGAAGCGCGAAGAAGTTCGACTACATCAACCATGTTGTGAAACACTTACGCTTACGGTCTACGATGGTACGTAGATACACTCTCCCCTTTGTTGCTATACATCTCCATGGATAGATCATTGCGTGTGCATAGAAATCTTTTTGTTTTCCATGCAATGATTCCCAACACATATTTCTTCTTGCATTTCTTCTTACCCTTGTTCTTGAAGGTAGTACTCTACTCGACAGTGTTATTTCCCTTGAACTTGTATAAATTCGTCTGCACCGCATTGGCTCTAGAAGATCCCTCTGCCCCTGTCACGCTTGAGTTCTTTGCTCTGAAGTTCTTCTCGACACTTAGATGAGCGATGCAATCCTCAACCGAGAATTCACATCTCAAGTGCTTGGGAGAAGTAGGAAAGTTCCTCCAACCCGGAGGGAGTTTAGAAATAATGCATTCCCGCACAAACTTGTCTGGTAACTCACACTTTAGAAGCTCTAGCTCCTTATGGATGCACTGTATCTCATGAGCCTGGTCTCATACAGGACGGTTGTCAACCATCATATAATCATGGAACTGCTCCATGTCATATAACACGCTTCCAGCATCAGTTGCGCCAAACTTAGCTTCGAGCGCATGCCAAAAGTTCTTAGCAACCCGCATATGAAGATATGCTTCAACCAACTTGTCTCTGATCACGCTCAGAACAGCTCCCACGAAAACTGTGGTGGCTTCCCTGAACACCTTCTACGGGTCAGGATCAATCATTCCCACGGGAATGACACCAGCGGCCCAGAACACCTTCATCATTATGAGACACAAGGTGGTCTTGGTCTGCCAATGCTTGAAATGTATCCCCCTCAATAGGACCAGTTCAATGGTGCAGCAAAGCCTTGAATTTAAAAGTGCCTAAAGTAAGGTTTTCGTATTGTTGGAAATATTAGCACTTTAGTGATTGATTTAATCCCTAAGTAAATCATGAACATGGTAAAACCGGTATGAAGCTCATATCAAAATCTAAACATGTGATCCTAGACAGAACATAGAATCAAGACATCTATGAACACAACACATCCGGCTAGCACATGAATGAGTAAAAAGGGATGAAAGGATCATAATCTCCAGTTGGCATGCTGAAGCAATGATAGCAGCGGTGGCTGCGGCTTCGTCCATAGCCTTCTTCTTGGTGGCATCACCTCGGCCATGGCATCGATGTCATGGAAGTAAAGGATGAAGACGAAAGCGAATCGGGAGTAGTCGTGCCGAGATGCTCCCCAAAAACCTTATTGCCCTTCTCTCGATGTAGGATCGCAAAAAGGTCAAGGTTTCAGAGGCCTGCTCTCTCGTTCGTCCATGCAGACGGTCAACATGATGGGATTGCTGGAGGCATCACAAAGCTTGGAACGGTAGATGACGGCTAGGGTTCCACGAGGAGGAATGAGTTGGTTGACCCTCTGGTCGGCCAACGCCTCCTATATATATGCAACCAGGAAGGGATTGTGGGCCTAAGCCCACGGCCGAGTTGGCATGCAGCCGGGTAGGTCCATGCCCAAGTCGGCAGGTAGCCCACAGTCCAACGTCTCGGACAGTGGCACATCATAATTAATCCAAAATCAATTAACCATTGCTAAATGTCAAAAATACAGTGCAAGCATAGCTTAGCTCGGCTCGACTTATTCAGAAAGCACGACGCATGGGCAGGCTAGGCATGGTGAGGCGGGTGATGGAGGAGGAGCGCACGAGTCACTCCTCTTCTAAGCTCCCAATGGCAAGTGGAAGAGAGCCCTTATAAAGGGGTCTTAACTCTTGTCAACTAATGAGGTGGTACTAAAGTTCTCTCCACTTGTCATGCACCTACATGGGCCTTAGAGATTAACCAGGTATTACTGTTTATATAGGCCCAAGTCCCATCTATAATCCAATACTGACAAATCGAACGCCTGAGATGGCAAATTATGTTTTCGCAAGGATGAGAATTTCTTTTAGCAAGCATGATAAATCTTGCCATGTTTAGTGTTTTGCCAGGAATTGCCATGCGTGTTAAAGGAAATTGCCACTCTCATGACAACATAATGTGGAAAAAAATGTTCAACTTGTGATGCTTAAAAATCTAATGTCAGATTTTTAGCATTCCCGTTCATACCATGCCTTCTTCACTTTCATTTTCAAATACCAATAATCAATATGTAGCAGATGTGTGTGATTTGTTCATTAAGTGTGAAGGAGGGTGAATCATCATTTCATGTGTTAATAGCATGTGATCAAGCAGTGGTTCTTTGGGATCATATGCGCCTGTTGTGGCCACTGTCGGCCAAGGAGCTCCTTGTGATGTCGGGCAGGACTGGTTTTTTTGTATCCTCAGCGGCTGTGACCAGGACACAAGTAGCGGGATAATTTTGTTAATTTGGCATATATGGCAGTTACGGAATGATGCTATGCATGTTAAGGAAATACCTCCTCTTGAAATTTCCGTAGAGTTTCTTCGGATCTACTGGCATTCGCTTGATTCAGCTAACAGATACTACGCAACAAGATCTTTGGCATGGACCCCCCCCCCCCCTCCTAGGGACCAGGTTGCACTGTTAGTAGATGGGGCGTTTTGGGAGAGTGATCGTATGGTGGCGACTGGTATGATACTACGACGCCATTATGGGAAATCATCTTTGCTACTTATAGATTCATGTTCCATTGTAATGATGCACTAGAACAGGGAGTACATGCTTTGATGCATGGCATGGCCTTGGCCATGTAACACATTGAGCATCCAATTGTCGCGCAGACCGATTCATCTATGTCCCCGTCGATATTCAGAGATGAATCACTTGTTCGCTTTTCGTAATGGTCATCTAGCATTGAAGATCAAGTCCCTGACAGAGAACCGAATGTTTATTCCACAAAAGTTAAATTGTAGTAAGAATAGAGTAACAGATTGTTCGGCGAGATACAACCGTACAAAGCGTAGCACAATTGTGTGGCTACAGGACGTCCCCCTGTACTAAGGAATTATTTCCTCCTATTCTGGAATAAAACAGTTTTACCCTCCAAACAACTAATGTGCAGCACCATCACTAATCAATTCTCCACACCACATGCATGTGATAGCATGATGATGATGTGACATACATGGATAACTTACTGATGTGACATGCTTGCACGGTTAGAAAAATTATAGGTTTCAACTATTCAGGAATGTCAGGAATGGTCGCGAACCAATCTACGGTTGGATAATTAGGAGGACAGTGGTATCTCCGGCCCACTAGATTTCAAGTCCTAGACTTAGCATTGGTGCTCGTATTTTTTTGGATTTATTCCGGGTCTTCAGGTAATGTGCGTTCATTGGGACGAGACGTTCTCGTCGATTACGAAGGCGTCTGTGACGACTCTGCCAATTGTAAGATGATGTGTTATAGAAGTAAGGTGTGCGCGTATGCATTAATTTATAGGACTAACTGTATTATGTGAGCGACTTTGATTGTATTGTGTTAAAAAATAATAAAGATGGCAGTGCGAAGCGAGGATTGTGACAAATCATTCAGCGTCCGCAACGCTGATTCGGTGGTTTTTTTTTGACAGCAAATAAACTTTATTTCTCAAATAATAGACAAGTCGTTTACAATAGCCTGAGAAATAAAGTCAGGGGTAAAATCTTCCCAAAGATGAGAGGATCTACTAAGGGAAGAATGCTTTGCTAGGAGATCAGCAACCTCGTTCACTTCCCTAAAACAGTGTAGGTAGGACACTGATGCAAAATCGGTACAGATTTGCTTGCCGTCCATCACCACGGCTGCGTCGTTACCATTGTAAATCTCTTGTTGGTCAAAAGCCTGTACAGCATTCAGGTTATCTGACTCCAAGATGAGAGAGTTACAGCCAATGTGTTGCGCTAGCCAAGCCCCGTTTCTGATGGCTTGTATTTCCGCTGATTCGGCGGTGATCACATGTGGAATGAACCACGCCGCGGCTGCAACGAACTCTCCTCTGTCATCTCGAGCAATCGCGCCCACTGCACCTGACATAGTTTCAGTACTAAACGAGGCATCGACGTTAATCTTCACCCATCCTCTAGGTGGTTTCCTCCACATCTGCTCTCGTTTTCTATCTGGTATATTAGTTTTTGAAGCTCGGAAGAAGTTTGTACACAGTACCTTGATAGTAGTAGCAGTACGCTCCGGGGACGTTATACTTTCCCCCTTGACAAGCTGTCTTCTCTGCCACCAAATATACCACGCTGCAACTGCAAATAATTCTGCTTTTGGCAATCCGTCCGCACTATCTTGGGCTCTTTGCAGTATTTCCATCGTTATCGAACCCGACCGGTCTTCGGCGATAGCTTTCTTGATGTCTTCTGATAGTCCCAGTTCTTCCCAGATTTTCATCGCTCTCTGGCAACTGAAGAGGCAATGTTGGATGTCCTCTAACCCAATCTTACAAACCGGACACTGTGCGGACGTAGGGATGTGACGCCCAGCAAGAATACCCAAACAGGGCAGTACACCTTTTAGACATTTCCAAACAAAGTGCTTTACTTTGCCAGGGATAGCCAGGCTCCATATTAGTTTCCAGATGGGGTTTATACTGGTGCTTCCCTGCCCATCCGGGTGCTGCCAATGGCGTCCATATTGATGCTCAAACTCGACATGATAGGCCGATCTTACTGTAAATGATCCTGAGCGTGTATCATTCCATGCGGCGAAATCCTCCATCACTTCAACCCGTAAGGGAATAAGGAGTATTCGTTGGACATCAACAGGGGAGAAAACAAGGCGAAGAAGATCCTCGTCCCACTGCCCCGAGTATGGATCAATCAAATCTTCCACTCTGTCAATCATAGTAGCTCCTCTAGGGGTTACAACTTTCCTCGTTTGGCTTGTAGGTATCCATGGATCACGCCAGATATTGATCTTTGCGCCCGTCCCCACCCGCCAAATACAGCCCCTTTTAAAGGTTTGGATACCTGCTACAATACTTTGCCATGTATAGGAAGAGCCCTTTTTTGGACCCGCACTTAGAATGTCTCCATTTGGATAGTACTTGGCACTAAGGACACGTGCGCAAAGAGATTCAGGGTTCTGGAGTAGTCGCCAGCACTGTTTTGCTAACATAGCAAGGTTGAAACTGTGAAGGTCTCTAAACCCCATACCCCCCTTTCTCTTCGGCACACACATCTTCCACCACGTATACCAATGCATTTTTTTTTCTTTTCTTCAGAATCCCCCAACCAAAATCCTGCCATTTCATCAGTTATAGCCTTGCAGATACCTTTTGGCAACTTAAATACGGACATAGCATAAGACGGAATCGCCTGTGCTACTGATTTCAACAGTATCTCCTTCCCTTGGACAGATAGAAATTTTTCTTTCCAACCTTTCAGACGTTGGCAAATCCTGTCAATAAGATGTTGGAAACAATCACTACGGTCTACACCGACCATTGTTGGAAGCCCAAGGTACTTGTCAGAGAGGGCCTCGGTCATTATATCAAGTACCCTGCATACGTCTTCCCTGACACTGACATTAGTATTAGGGCTAAAATAGATACTGGATTTTGCTGTACTCACCCTTTGCCCGGAGCTGTTGCAATAGGTGTCTAGTACTCTTTTCAGATTAATGGCATTATGAGGATTAGCTCTCATCAAGATCAACGAGTCATCAGCGAATAAAAGGTGGGAGATGGATGGCGCATTTCTGCATACAAGAATACCTTCAATCCCACCGATCTCCTCCTCATGGGCCAGCAAGTTAGACAGACCTTCAGAACATAGCAAGAACAGATAGGGGGACAGGGGATCCCCCTGCCTCAAGCCCCTGGTTGGTATAAACTCTTCAGTTTCTGTGTCATTAAATCTCACTTTATAACTAACAGTGGACACACATTCCATTATCAACTCCACCCATCTTGGGTCAAACCCTAGCTTGATCATCATCTGTTGTAAGAAGCCCCATTCAACTCGGTCGTATGCCTTTAACATATCCAATTTGACAGCACAATAGCCATTAGATCCGTGTGTTCTTTTCTTAATTGCATGGAAGCATTCATATGCAACCAGTACATAGTACATTGTCTGTAATCAGCCTGCCTGGAACGAAGGCACTCTGTGTTGGGGATATAACTTCAGGAAGGATCTTTTTCAGTCTATTAGCCAGCATTTTAGAGATAACTTTGTAGACAACATTACAAAGGCTGATAGGCCTGTACTGGGTAATTACCTCTGGATTTTCTACTTTGGGGATCAGAACAATGTTGGTCTGATTCCACCCCGATGGCACCTTTTTGTTGTTTATAGCAGCTAGCACTTCATCAGTTAGGTCATCTCCAAGAATGTGCCAGAATCTTTTAAAAAAGATTGCGTGAAGGCCATCAGGACCAGGGGCCTTCATGTCACCTATCTGGAACAGCGCCTTTTTCACCTCCTCCCTGGAATATGGCGCAAGCAATAAGCTGTTCATCGCACCTGTAACTCGCGGTTTTACAGCATGCAATAGATTTTCATCAATATTAGGCGAGTCAGAGTGAAACAAGCCGCCAAAATAATCACGAATCAGGGGGTTGAGGTTATCATTACCCTCAACCCACCCGTTATTACTATTTCTTAACTTTTTAATCATGTTTTTCCTTCTCCTTGCAGAAGCGAACTGGGTAAAGTACTTAGTATTGCGATCGCCCCTACGCAACCAGTTAACATGACCACGTTGGGCCCAATACATCTCATCCTGATCTAGCAGGTTCTCAATGAGAACAGAGAGCTCCTTCTGTTTCATCTTCACTTCAACGGTAAACGGAGAACGCATCAGTTGCTCGAGTTCCCTCTGTGCTTTCCTCAACCTTGCTTTTGGCTTCTTCAGCACCTCACGGTCCCATGTGTGCAGGTCAGCATGGACCTGATCCAAATGACCTTTAATGAAGGGCCCTAATCTCCGTTGTTTTGCTCTCAACCAGGTTGTTTTAACAACTTCTTCCACATTTTCTTCAGCTAACCATCTAGCCTCAAATCTCCTATCAACCTTCGATGTGCCAGCACTCACATTAGCTAAGTACTCGGTATCCAAGCATATCGGCCTGTGATCCGATTTCCCCATCTCCAAATTACTTAGCCCAGCAAGTGGGTGCAATTCCATCCAGGTAGCGTTGGATACTGCACGATCCAAACGCTCCTTCAGTCCGCCTCGGAACCACGTGAACTGATCACTAGTGTAACCGAGGTCCTCCAGCCCACAATCAGCAAGGGCATCCTGGAACGCCTTCAAGCGCATTTGTTGTCGTAGTGGCCCTCCATCCTTTTCATGGGAATACAATATTTCGTTGAAGTCTCCAATTACAGTCCACGGGAGCCTCGACTGGGCATGTAGGTCTCGAAGCAGACGGTATGTACGCTCTTTATTATCCCAGCTTGGTTCTCCGTATATTCCTGTCAGTCTCCACATGTCCCCATTTGTCTCTTCCACAGATACGTCAATGAAATCTAGGGTGGAAGCCCGGGAGTAGATCCTCACCTCCTTCTTCCAGGCCAAAAGCAGCCCACCCTTTCTTCCATCCAAACATGGCACACAAATCATCTCATCCATGCCTAATCTTCTCTTCAGCCTCTCTGCCTTCGTTTCATCCAGGTGCGTTTCAGACAGGAAAAACGCATCTGGGGAGTATCGCCTCTGGATGTCCAGAAGCGACAGAACTGCCGGGGCACCGAGGAGGCCCCGACAGTTCCAGCTAATTAGTTTCATTGTTGGCGGCGATCCTCCTCGTGGGAGGTCGCCGATGTGTTCTCTGATGAGCTGGATTCAGTCCCAGCAAACTTCAGCCTCTTCTGCACTTGAACTTTCTCAGGTGTACTCACTTTACTTTTATCAACCGCTTCCACACTGCCGTACTCAATCAAGTTCACCTTATTATTAACAAACCCGGGTGGTGGTGCCACAGCTCCTCCCGGATTTGTACTCGCTGTATCATCCCCATTTATCAGGCGCTTACGAGCCATGGGGGCAATCATGCTACCAGGATCCAGATTCATTGGCTCCTGGCTCCCATGGTCTTTGAGATCACTCCTATTACCTCCAGGTACTCCTCCTGAACGCATATTCCCTCCCCCACGGGGTACTCCCTGTCCATTATTATTTGAGTTATCATACTGCACCAACAACCAGTCACCCCAATCGCAGTCCTCTGGGTTATGAACACCATCCCCGCACTCTGTAACTTCATGTCCAATAAGACCACAAAAGTGATAAAACTTTGGGAGTTTCTCATATTCAACAGGGTATCTTTTGCTTTCCTTCAGCGTTAGTGGGACAAAGCGGACTAATGGGGTTTCCAGATTAACAAAGACGCGCGCTCGAAGATACTTAGCCGGATTCAGGCGTCCTTCACTCACAAACACCTTAATGGGGTTCCCTCCCACTTTTTTAGCGATCTTCTCAGCCAAACTAGACTTCTGCATAAGTCCATCAGGGATCCCCATGATCCTTGCACAAACTGGAATACGATCTAGTTTATACTCATGGACATTAGTTAGCCCATCATATTCTTCAATCACCACTGCATCTCGACGGAACAACCACGGACCACCGTTCATAACTCTGTTCCAATCCCCAAGGCACAAAAATTGCACAAGGAATCGGTTATCACCCATAGTTTTGAAGATCACATCCTTGGCGGACGCCCAAGCATTGCGCATGTCCTTAAACAGAGCGACATGCGAGAACGGCCTCTGTGTATGAACCCTAAAAACACCAATCCATCTGATTTCCTCCAATAGTTCCTCCACCTCCCCGGACAGATCCAACTCCTCCTCCTCTTCCCCATGCAAATTCAGGCCCTCGAACTTGCTCTCCAGATTCACCTCAAAACGATCTCCATCCCCGCCGCCGCCGCCGCCAGACGACCCGCCTTCCCTTGTGTCCTTCCCCTTTTCAGCCATGCAGTTGCCGTGAACTAGATGTTGGACTCACAAGAACCCGATCCCGAACAAATCAGGAGAATTCACCGTGAGGAATCAAGCTTTCTTGGGGGTAGATTGGAACTCTCGCCGGCGCGCCGTCGAGAGGAAGTTGGGAACCCTAGATCGCCCTAGGGGAAGTTAACTTGTTCCAGTACACTTTAACCGCGTAAGGGAGCAGAGGGGGTTGGTGAGGATAGAAGGAGGATCAGCCTCGCTCTCGGTTCGTTACAGCAAGTGCTATTCGATAACAACCCCACGCTGATTCGGTGGTACCAGCGTTTGTTCTCCTAGACGTCTTTTGCTCGATTTGTACATTCCAACCTTCACGCCAGTCGGCGGCCTGGACGAAAGTTGTATCTATTTGATTGATATATAAAATAAACGATGTACAAAAGTTATATCTTGTTAATTGATTAAAAAACGATGCTAGAGGAGAAACAACCGCTCACATTCAGTGTTTGCAATACCTTTTTCTTTGCTGGAAAATTTTGTTCTGTCCATTTTCAATCTTGTCAGTATAGCGAACATCAAAACTAATAAAAATCACATTCAGATTTGTAGACCACCTACTAATTTGATGGTTCTAGCTATTGTCGTCCTAGACGTCTTTTGCACGATTTTTCTTCCTATAGTTTGAAAGTAGAGACCGAGAAAATCAGTTGGATGTGGAGAGGCCCCAATATTTTCGATTTAATAGTTGGGCCACATCAATGGTTGGGACCTGGGTGACCGACCCTGGGGTTGGAGCTCAATACCCAAAACCAAATCAGAGCAGGCCACAGGATCATTTAGGCCTTGTTCGGTTTGGAAGGGTTTGAAGAGGTTTGAAAGGGATTGAAGAGGATTAAATCCCTTGCAAGTCAAAATCCTTCTCAAACCTCCCCAATCCCCTTCAATCCTTGTGGCAAGGGGATTAACCGAACATGGCCTTATTGGGCAGGGATCGTGTCACAGAGGTTTCAACTTCAAAAGCCTTATAAACAAAAACGTTAACTCTCGACCGTCAGCTAGAGCGACCCTTCTATCTCTTGTCGGATTTGTTTGCACGAATCCCAGCGCAGGTTTCTAGCCACGTCGGATCCCCTAACCAGTTCGCTATAAGTGAACTGTATTTATTATAAGAAATGTCGGGATGCCATTTTTTTTTATTAAGAGATGGCAATCTTTAGTAAGAGATGGCATCTTTATTTATTTAAGAGATGATATTTTTATATTAATAGATGACATTTTTATATTAAATATGGATTTTTTTTATTATTAAGAGATGACATTTATTATTAAAGATGGCATTTTATTATTAAGATATGGCATTGTATATGATGGCATTTTAATAGATGGCATATTTTTTTGTCTATGGCAAAAAATGTTCTCTATATTTTATAGCATGGCAATTTTAATTTTTATCAGATCATGGCATTTTATAATTTTGTTTTTTGTTTATAAGAAAGTGTACATCTTTAAAATCTCTTTTTTTGAGTACAAAATCTCTTCTTTTTGTGTATAAAGGAAAATTGCAATTGGGCCTTAGGACTGGAAGCCTAAGGGGAAGCTAAAGGGGCCTCTGTGGGCTGCTTCACTCGATCGCTGCCCTGTTCGCTGGTCGATCAACCAGCCATCCAATGGTATGGTTTTGGCCGCCATGATTGGTTTGGGCAACCGGGTGACTTGCTCTTTATACCTGTAAACTTTGTCTAAAAAAACCTGTAAACATTATGGTTTGAATAAAGCTTGGCGAGTTTGTCTCAAAAAAGAAAAAAAGCCATCCACCATCCTGGGGATCAAACGCCAGATATTGCAGTCCCTATCAAAAGATTCTTAAGAAACAAACATCAGTAAGCACTTTATTGCTCAGTCCAGTTTCAGATAAATCTGTGATGTGACCACACTTCCTTCAGTTGATGCCATGCTCAACACTTGAAGCAAAGATCACACTCTATTTATGCGGCAGCCAAAGATGTCCTACAAAGTGACCAAAGCGCTCAACTTTCACATCAGATGTTCCCACCAAAGCAAGGCTCCAAGATCAGCCCACAAGAGTGCACTACAACCTAATCAAAGACTAAAATGTGATGATGATCTAGTCCACAAAGTTCAAGTAAGCAAGAAGCAAACTGCCCACATCACAGGGGCAAGCATCCAAATGTCCAGTCAAGATCAAGTGCCGACGGCGGGGAGGCCAGGTCCACATCCCTTTCAGGCTGGTGGGGTGGAGCAACTCATCCAGGTTGCATTAGATGAATCTTTTCCGCGTCGTGAGCAAAGCGCTTGCTCTGAAAATCACAAGCCACCTCAACAGGCGCAACAGGTCATGTGCAGCAGAAAGTCGAGGGTACCATTGTACACAACTGGACGGTTGTCATCTGACGGCACAATTTGCCGATATGGCACACTAGGTAGCAGGTCGTTTGGCAATCGGCATTCTTCTAACCACTTCTAACAAATGACACTTTCAGCAAGCCATAGATCGCATCCTTCAGCTTCCCTAAAAACTTCCTTACTGCCAGTAGGTAGAATGAGTTCACAAATATGGTATCTAGCCTGAAATCATACAGCTAGAAGCCCCCTAACAACAATACAAGACGGGAACCTGAAATTGCCATTACATGTATGCAGTGCACGGCACCACTGCCCATAAATCTTCCTACCATTAGTGATGTTGGGTTATTGGGAGGTTACGACCTCTTCTGGAAACACCATTTCCTACACAGAAAATTAGCATGTCAGCACTGACTGGAAGATACCCGCAAAAAACAAAAAGTACTGACTGGAAGAATTGTCACAACCGTTAGATAAAATAACATTCTGAAACACTCAGTAACTTTGAATGCAAAGTTTGTTACTCTGAAACTAGTACTCCTTCTGTTCGGGAAAGCTACCGTTTTAGAAGTCGTTCCAGATACCTACATTTTGATACATTTTGCTTTTCTGTTGAAGGACTCAATCGTCAGCTATTAACATGCCAACATTAAGCGCCAGTTCTTTTAGTGATCTCCTTTTGCTGCTAGTTGGCACCGGGTCATTTCTGCTTGCTGTTTAATGATAGTTGGCGTCAGGTCTTTTCAAATTGCATTTAACTAGAACCACACACCTTGGCTTTCACCTACTCTGGCATTGTACCACTCTTCTATTTTTGATGGTTGAGTACAGCTTTATCTTGTTTGAGTGCTGTCTTATAAGACTGTCCTATTTCACTGGCACTAGCTTGCCTTTAATTTTTTGCCTGCGTTGAGTTCCTGTAACAGGGCAGTAGCTTGAGAAGTTTAATCTTCCACTCTGCCAAAATCCAGTATTTGCTTCCTGACGTAGCATGTTCCAGTTGTACATTTTTCTTACTTTAGGACTTGGACTTTTTATTGAGTTTATTTTCAGTCTTGTACGCATTCTGTACAGTTTATTTTAATATAGATTTATCAAGCAGTGTCATCCATCAAAGTTCTCCTTAAAAAACAATTATGTGGTGCACATTATATTTGGTATACAACATTTATCATATTGCTTTGAAACGAGAGAAAATAGCTTACCTTGGCTATTCCTGAATTTCTTCTTTGATATAACAGTAGCTTGCTAAGGGACAAACAGCGTTGACATCCTTGGGTTTCTGGACTCCTAACTTTATTGTACACGATTGACAAAGCTTCCCATGAGTAACAAATAGACAATTCAAGTCAAACTTCAGATCATCGGTAATCTTATTATTCAGATGAATGTATGCCTTCTCCCTAGTAGCTGTTGGAGGAACCCAACCAATAGCCTTTGTAATGCGGAGTACCTATTGCAGAAATATGTGTTACCAATTACCACACATATGTAATGCACGTTAAAATAATGCCCAGAGCTTAACAGTTGACCAATAAAGATTCACGTACATGAGTATCTACAGGAAAGTCATCCTTTTGAAGATAGAACATCAGGACACATGCCACCTGTGATAACATGTGTAATTATATAACTGCCATCAGTCAGATACTTGCTTACTCCAGCAGCCTCACATTATCCAAAAAATCAAACAACCAAAATAATAGGATACAACAACTAATTAAACAGCATGCAGAAAGTTACATAAACATTTACTATTACAAACCCTTCTTCATTTGTTCGGAACAAGTCTGTTTGAGTTCTGTTGTGCCACACAAATTATAAAAGGCTTAATTATTGATGAGGGTTAGCAACCATTGTACTCAATATGTAAAAAACTTTAAAGAACCTCTGTTTGGAAGGCTAAATTGTAGTCGGTGATGCCACAGCACCAGTTAAGCACAAAGCAAACACAAATCCATCAAGGCGACAAGCCTTACACATTTTTTCTAATACCTCCAGTATACCACAAGAAGATGTATTACAGCATAAGATTTGAGTTTTTGCATACTCCATCCGTAAATTGGTGACATTTTGGACACTGACATGGTCTCTAACATGCATCTCCGACCATTGCTTTTTGTGGGTATATATGATAATAAAGTTATGAAGTTTTCTATTGTCAAAGTATTTTTCATGATAAACCTAATGATACTATTTTCATCTTACCAATCTAAATATTGCTGATAAATTACTAATCAAAGTTATAGAAGATTGAGTGCGTGATCTTTATGAGGTCATATGCATTTACAAACGGAAGTGGTATACATCATAACATGAAAGTTAATCCGTTTAATCACACTGCATATTTGTAGTGTTTTGTCCAAGGGCTAGAGTTCCAGTGATTAAGTACAGAATATCAAACAACGCTACGAATAATACGCTGACTTCTGATCAGTATTTCTTGACTCTCATGAGGTGCTTACTCTCACTTCAACTACCTGTTGCTAGGTTTCATCCTTTACAACAAACCAAAGGCGCTGCCTTCTTTACTTTATCATGAATTGCGTCGAACTTCGCAAAACCCCCACAACCAGAGAACAGAAAGTTCATTGCAGTGAAACAAGAAGAGATGTGGTAACTCACAGTCTTCGGTCCAATCCCCTTGAACTGTGAGAGCTCCCTCTTCACCTCATCCACGGACAGATCCCGCAGGTACTCAAGGCAAATGGCGCCCCTCTTCTCCCTCACGCCCCTCAGCATCGCCCGGATCCTCGCAGCCTTCGTCGCCGCCAGGCCGCCGCACCGGATGGCGTCCTCCAGCCCCATCCCCTCCTCGTCCACCACCTCCAAAACGGAACAGTGAAGGTACTGTTAGAGGCGGGAGCTTCCAGAAGCTTCTGGAAGGAGCCTAATTAGCCATCGAGGACTCGCTGCTACAGTACATACCTGGTCCCAGGAGGGGAAGGCGGCCTTGAGGGAGGCGAATGCGCGGCGGGAGATGGCGTCGGTGGTGTTCTGCGAGAGGAGGGTGGTGACGAGCCCGTCGAGGACGGTCGGACGCGGAGGCGGCTGGTCGCCCTCGTCCTCCGGCGAGAGGCCGAGGCGGAGGAGGCGGAAGGGCGCGAACTCGTCGGGGAAGCCATGGAAGGCGAGGAGGGCGTCGCGGACGGCCAGGCATTCCGCGGGGGAGGGGGCAGCGTGGCCATGGTAGGGCTCCAGCGGAGAGTCGCGCCTCGACGGCGAGGCCGGCAGCTTCCGCTTGGGCTTCCGGGTCATCTTGCCGGCTGCGTCGTAGAGGCGGCGGTCGCCGGCGATGCGGGTGGTGGGGAAGGGCAAGTGGGTGAGCCCGTTGTGGGCTTGGCTATACCTCGCTTCTAGCGAGACCCAGGCAAACCTCTCGTGAACCGAGCCGCAAGATGGACCGGCCCAGGCGCGTGGGAGGCCACAGCCTCTTTTTTTGTTTTTGCTTTCTTTTTTTCTTTGTGTTTATACTTCCAAATATTCTAACTAAATATATTACACAAAAAAATAATAAAATATTAGAAAAATATCTTAACCAAGCTTTTGAAAAATGTTAAATGTGTATAGAGAAAATGTTTCTCATGTATACAAAAAAATACAACTGTGCATGAAAAAGTTGATCATGTATTCAAAAAATCTTAATCAAGCATTTGAAAAAATAATTGATATTTTATTCGAAAAATGTGAAATGTGTATTAAAAAAATGTTAATCTTGTATTTGAAAAATATTATTCAAGCATTTGAAAAATGTTAAATGATTATAGAAAAAATGTAGACCATGGCTTAGAAAAAATCTTAATCTTGTATTTGAAAAACTCTCAATAAAGCATTTGAGCATGTTAAATGTGTATAGAAAAGATGTTGACCATTTATTAAAAAAATATTAATCTTGTTTTTTAAAAATGTTAATCAAGCATTTAAAAAATATTAAAAAGGTGTATGAAAAAAGTTGACCATGTGTTCAAAACATATTAATCTTGTATTCTAAAAATGTTAAACGTGTATTTGAAAAATGTATTAGATATACCAAAAAATTTGACCATGTATCCAAAACATATTAATCTTGTATTCTAAAAATGTTAAACGTGTATTAGAAAAATGTATTAGATATACCAAAAATTTGTACAATGTGTATGGAAAAATGTAGACATCAAAAAATAAGTTTTCACCAAATGTTAATCAAGTATTTTAAAAATGTTTAACATGTATAAAAATGTTTCCGATATCTATGATTTTTTTATGTGTACTTCAATAAAGTTAACATGTGTTGAACAAAAAAGAAAACGAATGAAAATCGACAAAAAATAAATAAAAAGAAAAGGCAAAGAAATCAAGAGAAATGAAAAGAAACAAAGAAAACAAAAGTATAATGAGTAACGACAGAAGAACAGAAGAAACCAAGTGAAAAAACAAAAGAAAACCAAATTTATAACTAAGAAAAAAGAAAAATCATAGGAAACCGGTGAAGAAAAAAACCAAAGAAAGACAAAGGAAAAATAAAAAATAGTAAAACCGATAAATAAACAAAGAAAACCAGTGAAAACAATGAAACCGGGGGGGGGGGGACAAAGGAAAAATAGAAAACCAGATAAAACCATCGAAGAAATACAGAAACCAAAAAGACAAAAGGTGAAAAGGAAAAAACCAAAGAGAACTATCGAACCAAATGGATGAGCGCTGTGAGTGCACCGTGCAAGGGAATGAACATGCCGTCCCTGTATTGTAGGGAGCAAGAAAAAACCTTCCAAGTCGGGCATACATCTCACTATAAGCGAGATATAGCCCTGGTGTTGTCCTAAGTCTAACATTTTCAAGTTTGACCAAATCTATAGAAAAATATGCTACGATCACATTATAAATATAATATTAAATATTTTCATAACGAATTTACTGAAACAAATTTGGTGTTGCAGATGTTAATATATTTTATATAGGCTTGGCCAAACTTAATGAAGTATGACTCTACACAAACCTGAAACTTCAATTATTTCGGAATAGGGGGGAGGTGGGGGGGGGGGGGGCGATAGCCCCTCGCCCTCTGTGGTATCGATCAGCATCGACCTTATTTAAATTCATGAATGGTTTTGTTAAATGGTTTAATTCATAACTAAATCATTATAGCTTGGAATTATACAAATAATATATGCATGTTAGAAAAGAAAATGAGTAGAATATGTTTATGACATTTTCTATTACTGACCTTGAGGACGTGTGTGACTGGCGTGCAATACCGAGAATAACGGCTTGTCTCCTCTGGATCCTCCTCCATCAGCGAGCCTCTGTCGAAAGAATAGAAGACAGGTTCAAGAAGATCAAATTACAATTGCTTAATGTGGTGAGAAATTTGCATGTTGATTTGCTTATTAACCATTTAGTTATACTAGACGGACTCTACGCACTTCGCTGCGGCGTTGAATGTTCAAGAAATTCCACTACCAACATGGTCTATGATTCCAATGTAGTAGCAGGTGTACAATGCCTTTTCATTGTGTGATGAAGGAAGCATACATGCATGATCGGGTACAAGCTGCAAGTCAAATCTCATTTGTAATATGAATGCAATTAAATCACATTAATGTAGTACTTCCGATCCGAATTAATTGACTCGGCCTCTATATTTTATAGAGGTCGAGTCAATTAATTCGGATCGGAGGAAGTTAGCAAACCTCATGAGTTACATTTGTTTAGAATAATAAGAAATCAACAACCATAGTAATAAGACAATATGCGCCTGCTACATATAGTTGAAAAGTTTAGTTTCAAAGACTTGCAAGTTAATAATATCGGTGCAAGTATTTCTGAGATCGAATCTCTTGTAAAATGGACAAATTATCCAGTAGAACTGAAATTGCACAATAGGAAAGATCCATGTCGTTGTTCGGCTCAAGAAAGTTTTCAAATTTTTTTTATTTTACAATCAAAAGAGCAAAAAGAATATTAAAAAAGAGCCTACTCTCTCTATGTATTTCATTAGCCACTAAACCTAACTTTACACATGCCTCTACACATTAACATCACCTGAAGAAAAATAGTTTTAAGAACTCAATTGTCTTGTCCATAGCTTAAAATCACCCCTTTAGCAACATAACACCATTTTTGCACTAGGCTCACTTGCTATAATAGGCATTTTGTACTTTTACATATATACACTGAACATTGTAAACATGAATTGGCCAATGATAAGAGACCAAAGATATTAAGAACAAACCACAGGGAAAAGCAGAATCGGGATAGTTGTTTTATGAAGCCCAAAAATAGGAATTACATAATATAACATAAAACTCATGAATGCACAATAATCAAAGATTGCGGAAAAACCCAAAAGGGAGAACAAATAACATCTTGATATAACAATGATTATAGGTATGTTTGTTGACTGTTAAGAGTAACAAACAACAATACAATGATCCTATATATGTTCATTGTCGATTATAACAAAATACAAACTTCTAATTAATTGGAATTCCATATTTTTGTTAAAAAAAACAAATGAAATTTACCCTTTATTTTTCTCGAGGATCAATTGCTTTAACGCTGGCACAAAAACAATATATATATAGACTGGGATATTATAGGCTAACACCGGAAAAGAGCAGGGAGGGTTTTTTGGTACAATAAAGATTGATGTATGTTCTAGTTTGAGATGCACCCCAATTTAGCCCGTAAAACCAAACGTATTTATAACAGTAGAGAGAAATTTCCCCACAAAACAACTAATATTTAAACCTCTTTTGAAGAATGGAAATAATCCTTTGTTGGCCACATATATGAAGATGAGTCCAAGTTTGCAAGTACCAAACAGCAATGCCATGTGACTATTCATGTAGACATGTACGCGTGTAAAAATGAGTGTAAATAGTAGTGGCTGCCACAACTCAAGGACATAGGGGAAAACACCGAAATTGCTTTTGGAGGCCGAGCTCCATGGAGGCCTCCAAATGCAAAATTCAAAATTCATGAAAAATCATATTTTTACATTTCACGAAAATCTGAAAAAAAAAAAGCTTGAACTGACAATTTACTTTCAGTTTCTTGGTGATTATCGAGTTGGTCCTCTGCTGGCTTATATGACATACCGACACAATAAATTTGCTCAAACTAATATATATATTTCTTGAAACAAAAGTAATCATAATAAATAAGCTTTTCCAACTACTACCACAAAGTTTGCTTTCCTACATACCAAGAAACTGACTACCAAGGATGCAAACTAGCAAGTTTAATTCCAGAAATTAGTTTTCTGAAGGCACAAGAAAAAGTTAGAAGAAGATGAACTGAAGGTGAAAAGAAGCGGCAGTAAGTTAAACACAGACCATGTGTTCTTTCTCAGAAGAATTCCAAGCAAAGCATCGATCACTGAACCTTTTGCGAAATGGGAACCTCTCCATTTTGACTATTTAACCAAAAACTACCACAATTCACGGAACCGTGACGAAAAACTACCACTTTACGATTTTGTGCGAAAAACTACCACTTTTTTCCTAAACCGTGGCAAAAAACTATCAAGTCTGAAAAGAGCCCGATTTGGCTCTTTTAAGCGCGTTTCTGACAGAGTTGGCCCACACTTAATAAGCGGGCTAAAAAAGCAATTGGGTCCCTGTTTTTTTCAAAAAGCAATCCAGTCCTTTCGCTCGATGCAGCGGCGCGCAAGGAGGAGCTCGACGGAGTCCTTCTCGTGGTCCACGGCGGCATCGCTCGGGTGGACACGGCCGAAGCGCGGGCAGGGAGTGGGGCGCCCGCGGGCGAGCGCGGCGGGGCCAGGCGCGCGGCCACGGGCGCGCGGCCAGGGGCGCGGCGAGGCCAGACGGCCATGGGCACGGCCAGGGGCGCGGCGGGGCCAGGTGCGCGGCCACGGGCGGGCGGCCATGGGCGCGGCCATGGGCACCACCAGGGGCGCGGCGGGGCCAGGTGCGCGGCCACGGGCGGGCGGCCATGGGCGCGACCATGAGCACGGCCAGGGGCGCGCCGGCCAGGCACCCCAGGGGGGCTCGGCTAGGGGCGCGGCGACGGGCGCGCGGCCAGGGCGGCAAGGCCAGGCATGCCGCCACGGGCGGGCGGCCATGGGCATGGCCAGGGGCGTGGCGGCCAGGCACGCCAGGGGGGTCGACGAGGGGTGCGCCATGGATGTGCTCGCCGTGCTGGGCTTCGAAGGAAGGACTGGATTGTTTTTTTTTAAAAAAAACAGGGACCCGATTGCTTTTTTAGCCCACTTATGTGCGGGCCAACTCTGTCAGAAACGCGCTTAAAAGAGCCAAATCGGGCTCTTTTCAGACTTGGTAGTTTTTTGCCACGGTTTAGGAAAAAAGTGATAGTTTTTCGCACAAAATTATAAAATGGTAGTTTTTCGTCACGGTTCCGTGAATTGTGGTAATTTTTGGTTAAATACTCCTCCATTTTCGATGTAAACAGTACCGAAGGTTCAAGAACCAAGCGTCAGGACCAATCTTCTTTATTATCTGGATTGCAAAGGGAAAGTTGATGATGGATCTGAACCTTTACATAAATACAAATCAAACAAAGGACGTCAGACCAACACGTCAGCTGAAGGCTGCCTAATATGTTGTCACTGGCTGGGTTGTCAATGGCCATTGAAAATGTACGCAAGTTTAACGCAAAGTCTTGCATCTGTATCACTGCATGCAAAAGGAGTTTATCTCGGCCGGTGGCTCGAAAGCTTGAACGGATGCTGGAGATGGGTACGGCTGGCCATTGGCCAAGACAGCATCAGAAGGCAATCACGTACGCGTAGTGTTAGAATAAATCCGAGGCATACCGTCGATCATCTAAAGACCAAACAATTACACGAGCACAACACCGAGATTTGTTAACGAGGTTCATCGATATGGTTACATCCCCGGGGCCTGACTACGGGCGCTCCTCCCCGTGACACCGTCACAATACCGTACACCGGCCACCGCCGGCACATGCTGCCGGCTTCTCCTTGCGCGCATGTGCTATTATGTTGGCATAGATTACATCGTGTGTCTACCCCGCTATATATGAGAGGTCTAGGATACAAGTGTCCTACTAGGACACGACTCCATATCCTATCTAAACACAATACTACTCAGAGTCCAACTGTATACTACCTTATACACTATATTCGACACAAGTCCAACAAACTCCACCTTGGCGAATATACTCCACCACCCTGGATTTGTCCATGCGCCAAACTTCCATGTACATTGGACTTGAGCTTATCCCATGAGTATCGCTGCTACTCCAAAGACTCCATGTGACTCCACCTGCAACTTGTAGTCCCTTCTTTTCTTGACCACAGTCAACACTCGAGCAAAATCAAGTTCCATATTACTCTAGTTTGCGCTCTCAACTTCTAGAGTATCAGTCCAACGCCATCACACACCGATCACTGACCTCCGTGAAAGTGAACAACTCGCATATTGGGTGTCACACATAAGAATTACCTGAACTCAACATCACCGCTCCTTTCTTGACTGCCTGTCTGAAACTTGAAAGAATTTCACCATTGCTTGTAGTCATCCCGAGTCAAATTCGCAGTTGTGTCACCACATGTATGACCACCAGAGCCATGACCCGTCTCCATGTCCCGTGCTAACCACACGCCTCGCCGCTATTACCGCGTCGAGCCTCCGCTGTCCCGGTCGAGTCTTAAGGGCCGCGAAACCACACCATTCAACCCCTACTGCAGAGTACCATCGATCATCACCGACCGATGACGAGTTTCATGCTTCCATCAGACCATTGGGCTCCAGCCCGAATTATGTGTCCCTCGCTTTTTCCGTTGAATATGCTTTGATTCCCTGGATCCTTACACCGTAGCCCCTCAATCCAGCTCCACCTTCAACATGACTCCATGGTAGATGATCAGTCCACCCTCACGCCCCGTCGACTTCAAGCTCTCATGTGCACCGTCTTGAATCAACCCTGCGCCATAGTCTTGTCGAAGCCACACAAGCCCTCAGGGCCTGCACCACATGTTTCCACGCTCAGAAGTCGGTCACCATCAGCATCACGCTCCTACGTCGTCAGCGCCGATTCCACCACCGTCTTCTGTACCAACCGACATCCACGTCGATCCGTTAGACTGCCTAGTCCGACCCAGCCGAACTCGTTCGACTGTATGACACACTCGAGGCTCCCAAATCATCTTCCACGAATTTCCATCCATCAAATGATAATTCCATCTTAGCTGACATGACTTCCCGCAACACCTTCAAGCATCCCCATTGTGCCAACAAATCTTTCACCCTTGTCTGTCATAACCCAAGGTTTTCAGTTCCGTTGAACTTCTCCACCTCAAACCCGATGCCCGATGGCGTCATGATTCTTCGTATAGCTGACCTTGTAAATAATAACGAACTTCCCATGCAATGCCCAAGTACCGACGTACACAAACAGAACCTAATTGCTCCATGTACTATGTGACACTCCAAAAAATTTGATTTGTTTTTTTTATCAAATTCTTTATTTGATTTGAAGGAGGCTATTTAAAATCTTTCTAAAAGGACTCTCCTTCTCAAAATTTTCTCTTATGACAAATATTCTATTTCCTCAACCTTGATGTTTGGTATTGAAGGCTTTTCATTTGGTGTTGACTCATCACAATTAATTTTTGCAATTATTTCTATTAAAAAATCCTATGGGTTTTGGATTTATTCTTTTCTTTCAAACCATTCTCTTTTGCCATGCCTCTTGTTGAAATTTTCTTCCAAAACCCCTCCCTCCACTTTAGGTCAAGGCAAATATCCAATCCCAGCAAGTTCAACCCATTTTTTATTTTTATTCTATTTATTTTATCCCCAAAACTATTTCTGTCATTTATTTTGGACCTAGGTGATTTACAAAGGAAGTGCCATATTACTTTTGAGTTTTGATCCCAAACAAACTCCTCTGAATAGTCCTTAACACCCCCAACCTAGATCCATCAAGACCCACTTGTCCACAGTTCAAACTTTTCAAATTTTGCTCACTGCAAGTTTGAACCAGATTTACCATTTTTGATGAAATTCATTATTTTTCTTCTCCAAAAATTCTGAGATAAATCAGGCCACCCCTAGATGCATCAAGAGACCACCTCACCAAAGATCAGCTCCAAAAAAAAAATCACTTTCCAAAATCATTTCATTGAACAGTTGGCGTGCACTGTTTATGTCAAGTTCAGAAATTCAGAGATACAGTGCTGCCGTCAGTGTCGTTTTCTTCAGAGTGCGGCGTCAATCTCACCAGTGCCCGCTCTGGCGCGATGCTCACTGCTTCTTCTTCTTATCCAGTGCGCCGCGAGATCATTTGGACGGGCGCATGTGTCGGTGGAGACGTGGCACCTCATCGCCGGCGTCTTCGGCGATGGCAGAACCGCCCGTGGCGGTCGACAGGGGACCGGCCCTGCCTTTCGGCGCCGACCAGCACCGCCCAAGCCACCAGAGACCTCCGTGTGACCACCCCCTCCCCTGTGCATGATGCGGCACAGTCACAGCGGCCAGAGAGGCGCAGAGCGCGCTCTCTGCCGCTGACGAGCCCCGTGAGGCCGTTCCGTTGAGTGCGTGGAGTAACGCCCAAGTTCTGCCAAACTTCGCCAGGGATGGAACCAGTGAACCTATCCGCTGCTGCCCCGACCCCTAAACCTCCCGTTCAACCACTGCCCACCGTAATCATCGCCGGAGTTATCCCGTTCTCGGCCACCGCCTCGCACCGGCTATAAAAGGAGCCCTCGAGCTCGTTCTCGACCCAGCACCACTTCTCCACCTCACCAGAGCCCCGCCTAGCCACTAGGAGGACCTCGAGGAGGTCTCCTTCGTCGACTCTGGCCGCCCCGATCCGCTTCGGGCTCCGGCATGATTCACTCTGGTGAGACCACCCCTGCCTCCCAGACCGTGTGATAACCCACAAGTATAGGGGATCGCAACAGTTTTCGATAAGTAAGAGTGTCGAACCCAACGAGGAGCTAAAGGTAGAATAAATATTCCCTCAAGTTCTATCGACCACCGATACAACTCTACGCACGCTTGACGTTCGCTTTACCTAGAACAAGTATGAAACTAGAAGTACTTTGTAGGTGTGACGGGATAGGTTTGCAAGACAATAAAGAGCATGTAAACATAAACTAGGGGCTGTTTAGATAAAGAAGCAATAAAGTAAATATAGCGAGTGTGGAAAAGTGGTGGTAGGAGTTGTGGAATTGTCCCTAAGCAATTGACTATGTTACTAGACCGGTAATCAGTATTGCAATTCTATTTGAGGGAAAGGCATAAGCTAACATACTTTCTCTACTTGGATCATATGCACTTATGATTGGAACTCTAGCAAGCATCCGCAACTACTAAAGATTCATTAAGGTAAAACCCAACCATAGCATTAAAGTATCAAGTCCCCTTTATCTCATACGCAAACAACCTACTTACTCGGGTCTGTGCTTCTGTCACTCACGCCACCCACCATAAGCAAATCTTAAACATATTGGAAACCCTACAGCGGGAATCCCTCATGCTTGCGCGACACGGAGGGCACAATAGGACAGCACCAATAAAATATGCAACTCAAACCAATCATAGCACTTCATCAATCACCGATAGGACAACGAAAATCTACTCAGACATCATAGAATGGCAACACATCATAGGATAATAATATGAAGCATAAAGCACCATGTTCAAGTAGAGGGTACAGCGGGATGCGGGAGAGTAGACCGCTGGATATAGAAGGGGGAAGGTGATGGAGATGTTGGTGAAGATGACGGCGGTGTTGGTGAAGATCGCAGTGATGATGATGGCCCCCGACGGCGTTCCGGCGCCACCGGAAGCAAGGGGGAGAGAGCCCCCCTTCTTCTTCTTCTTCTTCCTTGACCTTCTCCCTAGATGGGAGAAGGGTTTCCCCTCTGGTCCTTGGCTCCCATGGCTTGGGAGGGGCGAGATCCCCTCCGAGATTGGATCTATCTCTCTGTTTCTGTGTTCTCTGCGTTGGCAGATTCTACCCCTTCACCGTTTCCTTTATATCCGGAGATCCGTAACTCCGATTGGGATGAATCTTTCGCCCAGATCTTTCTCATAAAATTAGCTTTCTTGCACCAGAAGGAGAGCGTCAACCGCCTTACGGTGGGCTCACGAGGGTCAGGGGCGCGCCTGGGGGGGTAGGGTGTGCCCCCCTACCTCGTGCCCACCTCGGATACCGTTTCGCGTTGATTTTACTTCCAGAAAATCATAAATATTCCAAAAAAAATCTCCGTCGGTTTTTTTTCCATTTGGACTCCGTTTGATATTGGGTTTCTGCGAAACAAAAAACATGCAACAGACAGGAACTGGCACTGGGCACTGGATTAATATGTTAGTCCCAAAAATAATATAAAAAGTTGCCAAAAAGTATATGAAAGTGAATAATATTGGCATGGAACAATAAAAAATTATAGATATGACGGAGACGTATCAGCATCCCCAAGCTTAATTCCTGCTCGTCCTCGAGTAGGTAAATGATAAAAAAGAATAATTTTTGATGTGGAATGCTACCTAGCATAATCTTGATCATATGTCTAATCATGGCATGAATATTAAGACACGAGTGATTCAAAGCAACAATCTATCATTTGACATAAAAGCAATAATACTTAGGGCATCCCAACAAACAATCATGTCTTTCAAAACATCAATGCTTCAGAAAGTTATCCCTACAAAATCATATAGTCTTGTATGCTCCCTTTTCTTAACACAAGGTACCCCTCATGCCTATCCCGGTGTCAGCCAAGCAATTGTTTCATACTTTAGTATTCTCAAACTTTTTCAAACTTCACGCAATACATGAGCATGAGCCATAGATATAGCACTATGGGTGGAATAGAATATGATGATGGAGGTTATGTGGAGAAGACAAAAAGGGAGAAAGTCTCACATCAACGTGGCTAATCAACGGGCTATGGAGATGCCCATCAATTGATGTCAATGTGAGGAGTAGGGATTGCCATGCAATGGATGCACTAAGAGCTATAAGTGTATGAAAGCTCAACAAAAGAAACTAAGTGGGTGTGCATCCAACTTGATTGCTCATGAAGACCTAGGGCATTTGAGGAAGCCCATCGTTGGAATATACAAGCCAAGTTCTATAATGAAACATCCCACTAGTATATAAAAGTAAAAACATAGGAGACAATCTATATGAAGAACATGGTGCTACTTTGAAGCACAAGATATGAGACTCACTACATGAAGAACATGGTGCTACTTTGAAGCACAAGTGTGGAAAAAGATATAGTAACATTGCCCCTTCTCTTTTTTTGGTGGGCTTCTTTGGCCCCCTTTTTTTATTTAGGCTTCTTTGGCCTTTCCTTTTTTTATGAGGCAATGTTCTATAATGATGATCATCACACTTTTATTTACTTACAACTCGATATTACAACTCGATACTGGAACAAAGATATGACTCTATATGAATGCCTCCGGCGGTGTACCGGGATGTGCAATGATCTAGCGTAGCAATGAAATCAAAAAACGGACAAGCCATGAAAACATCATGCTAGTTATCTTACGATCATGCAAAGCAATATGACAATGAATGCTCAAGTCATGTATATGATAATGATGGAAGTTGCATGGCAATATATCTCGGAATGGCTATGGAAATGCCATGATAGGTAGGTATGGTGGCTGTTTTGAGGAAGATATAATGAGGCTTATGTGTGATAGAGCGTATCGTATCACGGGGTTTGGATGCACCGACGAAGTTTGCACCAACTCTTGAGGTGAGAAAGGGCAATGCACGGTACCGAAGAGGCTAGCAAAGGCGGAAAGGTAAAAGTGCGTATAATCCATGGACTCACATTAGTCATAAAGAACTCATATACTTATTACAAAAGTCTACTTAGCCCTCGAAGCAAAGTACTACTATGCATGCCCCTAGGGGGATAGATTGGTAGGAAAAGACCATCGCTCATCCCCGACTGCCACTCATAAGGAAGACAATCAAAGAAACACCCCATGCTTCAAATTTGTCACACAACGGTTACCATACGTGCATGCTACGGGACTTGCAAACCTCAACACAAGTGTCTCTACAATGCACAACCACCCACTAGCATCACTCTAATATCACCATCTTTATATCGCAAAACTATTGCAAGGAATCAAACATATCATATTCAGCGATCTACAAGTTTATGTAGGATTTTATGACTAACCATGTGAATGACCAATTCCTGTCATCTCTCTAAATAGATATAAGTGAAGCAAGAGAGTTTAATTCTTTCTACAAAAGATATGCCCACGCTCTAACAAATATAAGTGAAGCTAAAGAGCATTCTACAAATGGCGGTTTTCTATGTAAAGAGAAACACTCAATCCAACTTCAAAAGATATAAGTGAAGCACATGAAGCATTCTATAAAGCCATACTCAAAAAAAAAATTAAGTGAAGTGCAATGAGAATTCTATAAATCAATCAAGGACTATCTCATACCAGTATGGTGCATAAAATAAAAATGAAAACTAAATGCAAAAGACGCTCCAAGACTTGCACATAATGCACGAACGAAACGAATTCGAAAACATATCGATACTTGTTGAAGAAAGAGGGGATGCCTCCCCAGCATCCCCAAGATTAGACGCTTGAGTCTTCTTGAATATTTACTTGGGGTGCCTCGGGCATCCCCAAGCTTGAGCTCTTGCCTCTCTTCCTTCTTCTCATATCGAAACATCCTCGATTAGACACTACATCCACACAAAACTTCAACAGAAAACTCGGTAAGATCCGCCAGTATAATAAAGCAAATCACCACTCTAAGTACTGTTGCAAACCAATTCATATTTTGTTTTTTCATTGTGTCTACTGTAATATAGCTTTTCCATGGCTTAATCCACTGATAAAAATTGATAGATTCATCAAAACAAGTAAACTATGCATCAAAAACAGAATCTGTCAAAAACAAAACAGTCTGTAGCAATCTAAACATCCACCATACTTCTGGTACCCCAAAAATTCTACCAAAATAAGGAAAAATAAACAAGTTCTATAGAAAGACAGTGCAAAAAGAATCATAACCAATTGACGTTCCAGTTAAAAATTTAAAATCACGCACTACAGCCAAAGTTTCTGTTCTGCACCGTACAAACCAACAAGCATTGTAAACAACCTAAAGGCAAACCTTGGCACATTATTTTTATAATACAATGGAATTATACAAGGGGATTATTATTTTTTATGAAAAGTTTCTGTAATTAAGATTCACAAAGTTCCCATGGGCATGAACAAAGTTCAAGGACGTCCCCCACTTTCACAATGCTCGTCTCTCTCACTTTCACTTCTCTTTTTGAAAAGTTTTGGGTTCCCCTCTTTATTTTTGTTGTTTTTAAACTATATGAAAGCACTCAACAGAAATAAATGACTCTCTAAAACTTCTGAGTTGTCTCCCTGGCAGCACTTTCTTTAAAGCCATTAAGCTAGGCTTTTAGTGCTCAAGTAATGGATCCACCCGGATCCCAAGGTATATCAAAGCCAATTTTAATTAACAATGATTTGTAATTTAGTAGTGAGTACAAAGTAACATATATCATGCAACAACGAAGTCTAACTCTCTTCCTATGCATCGGCATGTCATAAAAGAACAATTCATGCACACATAGTAAAGACCAATGCATAGTATAAGCAGTTTCTTGCAATTCTATCGTGTTGGAAACATAAAGAGGCGGAGATGTAGTTCCTCTCTCATAATAATTGCAGGTAGGAGCAGCAAGCACATGCATATTATATATATCAAAATCATCATGTGCAACGGTAAAAGGCAACCCATCAATATAATCCTTAATAAGCACAAACTTCTCTGATAAAGTGTAGTAGGGAGAATTCAAAAAGATAATAGGACTATCATGCATGGGTGCAATGGCAATAATCTCATGTTTAACATAAGGAACTATAGCAAGTTCATCTCCATAAGCATCATTCATATTGGCATCTTGGCCACAAGCATAGCAAGCATCATCAAAAAGGGATATTTCAAAAGAATCATAGGGATCATAACAGTCATCGTAGCAATCATCCTTCGGTAAGCATGAAGGGGAATTAAACAATGTATGAGTTGAAGAGTTACTCTCATTAGAAGGTGGCACGGGTGATCAATCCGCTCTTCCTCCTTTTGTTCTTCGCTCTCTTCATATTTTTCATCCAATGAGTTCATAGTTTCATCAATTTCTTTTTCCATAGATTCCTGCAAAATATTAGTCTCCTCTTGGACAGCGGAGACTTTCTTAATAAGTGCATTAATATAGGCATTATATTCATAATTCTCATAACAATATTTAAGGATAGCTAAATTTTCAGATCTATAACAAGCATCATCAAAATCCTCAAACTCTTTAAACATGGATTCAATTTCATAAGCACCCATAAAAGCAACAAATTCTTCTATTTGTTCCACATCATAGTAATCATATATACCTCTAGCATAAGAAGCCAAGGTTTCATTATCATTAAATTTGCATGAAAAGGGGAGGTGTGGAGCATTCATCCTAGAGCAACAAGTATAATCATATTCCGAGCATAGTTGTCTAGCATACCACTTCAACATATTAATTTGATCCTATAATAGTTTCACTTTTTGTGTCGAGCGATAATCCCTAAAGTATTCACGTTGATCCAACGTTACTCCCATTATAAAGTTGAATGGGGTTTTCTCAGGATTATCAAAGTAGTACAAAATATTTTTCTCATGATGAGAATCGAGGGTTTTAGGAGTTACCCCATCTACATGAGTAATAAGTACCTCTAATTTTTTTGGTATTTTGTGTTCCATATCCATAACTAAAGATAGAGAACAAATAAGAACAGCAAATAAAAATTACTTAGTGATAAAGCAAACAAGCACACACGAGAATATTCACCCCACGCTATGACTCCCCGGCAACGGCGCCAGAAAAAGGTCTTGATAACCCACAAGTATAGGGGATCACAACAATTTTCGATAAGTAAGAGTGTCGAACCCAACGAGGAGCTAAAGGTAGAATAAATATTCCCTCAAGTTCTATCGACCACCGATACAACTCTACGCACGCTTGACGTTCGCTTTACCTAGAACAAGTATGAAACTAGAAGTACTTTGTAGGTGTGACGGGATAGGTTTGCAAGACAATAAAGAGCATGTAAACATAAACTAGGGGCTGTTTAGATAAAGAAGCAATAAAGTAAATATAGCGAGTGTGGAAAAGTGGTGGTAGGAGTTGTGGAATTGTCCCTAAGCAATTGACTATGTTACTAGACCGGTAATCAGTATTGCAATTCTATTTGAGGGAGAGGCATAAGCTAACATACTTTCTCTACTTGGATCATATGCACTTATGATTGGAACTCTAGCAAGCATCCGCAACTACTAAAGATTCATTAAGGTAAAACCCAACCATAGCATTAAAGTATCAAGTCCCCTTTATCCCATACGCAAACAACCTACTTACTCGGGTCTGTGCTTCTGTCACTCACGCCACCCACCATAAGCAAATCATAAATATATTGCAAACCCTACAGCGGGAATCCCTCACGCTTGCGTGACACGGAGGGCACAATAGGAAAACACCAATAAAATATGCAACTCAAACCAATCATAGCACTTCATCAATCACCAATAGGACAACGAAAATCTACTCAGACATCATAGGATGGTAACACATCATAGGATAATAATGTGAAGCATAAAGCACCATGTTCAAGTAGAGGGTACAGCGGGATGCGGGAGAGTGGACCGCTGGATATAGAAGGGGGAAGGTGATGGAGATGTTGGTGAAGATGATGACGGTGTTGGTGAAGATCGCGGTGATGATGATGGCCCCCGGCAGCGTTCCGGCGCCACCGGAAGCAAGGGGGAGAGAGCCCCCCTTCTTCTTATTCTTCCTTGACCTTCTCCCTAGATGGGAGAAGGGTTTCCCCTCTGGTCCTTGGCTCCCATGGCTTGGGAGGGGCGAGAGCCCCTCCGAGATTGGATCTATCTCCCTGTTTCTGTGTTCTCTGCGTTGGCAGATTCTACCCCTTCACCATTTCCTTTATATCCGGAGATCCGTAACTCCGATTGGGGTGAATCTTTCGCCCAGATCTTTCTCATAAAATTAGCTTTCTTGCGCCAGAAGGAGAGTGCCAACCGCCTTACGGTGGGCTCACGAGGGTCAGGGGCGCGCCTGGGGGGTAGGGCGCGCCCCCCTACCTTGTGCCCACCTCGGATACCGTTTCGCATTGATTTTACTTCCAAAAAATCATAAATATTCCAAAAAAAATCTCCGTTCATTTTTTTCCGTTTGATATTGGGTTTCTGTGAAACAAAAAACATGCAACAGACAGGAACTGGCACTCGGCACTGGATCAATATGTTAGTCCCAAAAATAATACTCCCTTCGTTCCTTGATATAAGGTGTATAGATTTTTGAGAAAAAACCCGAAATATATGGTGTATTGCGTTGCACCACTCGTTTGGATAATTTTTTCAGAGATTTGATTACATTTCCTTATATTAGGCAATCTCCTCTATTTTCTCATGCCAATTAGTCAGGTGTAATATCGCCCAAAACTTGTGAATTTTTTCCTTCATGTGCATTCTTTAATTTCCGTGCCAAAAATTATACACCCTATATTGAGGAATGGAGGGAGTATAAAAAGTTGCCAAAAAGTATATGAAAGTGAATAATATTGGCATGGAACAATCAAAAATTATAGATACGACGAAGACGTATCACCGTGCCAGTCGCCTCCTACTACACCCAATACTCTAACCCGAGCCCCTATTCGACTTTTGCAGCCCTCCCCAGCGAGATCCACCAACGCCCGAACCACCGTCCGCCGGAGTTGGGGCCGCCGTCGAAGTGGTGCTCGCCGACGACCAACTCCACCACCCACAGGTGCGGAAGGACTCAGTGAACCTGTAGGTACCCTCCTTTCCCCCTACCTCGCCGTGGATCGCCGCCGGCGACCACCGCAGCCCTCGGGCGGCGGCGACTCTGTTCTGAAATTCAAACCTGACGGGTGGGACCCCCTCGTCAGCTTTTTCTTCTTTTTGAACCGTTTTCTGAAAACGCCTTCGGGCAAAATACGCTTTCTAACTGAAACTTTTTTCTGTCTTTTTATAAACTACCCCATAGAAACTTTCTGTTTCATTACAGATGAGTCCCTGGACTAAAACCTTAATAACTTTTAAACAAAAAATTATTTTTGATTGATTCTTTTTCTGTTGTCTTTATTTTTCTGTCTAGTTTTTTATCATATTTATTTAAAAAATATTTGGAACACTTTTGTGCACACACGGTATTTACGTTAGTACACGTTTTCTTTATACCGTAGATACCGAAGGAGGTGACGGAACCGCAAACTTCACCGAGCTAGACTCCGATTACTCCGAACCAGGCAAGCATGTTCGAACCTTTGATATGATGAGTGTTTTGTATGTTTGTTTGAGTAGTTACTTCTTGCATGTTTATATAAGCATCTGTAAGTGTTATATTGCATGCAAGGCAACTACAAGTGAGCTTCGAAAACTTGATGTGTCATTTGATGAGAGATAACATGATTATGTGGTGACATGAAAGGTGGTAAGATGGTATTGTAGAAGCATGCCAGTATTATGTCAATCGTTTAACTCCAGTGTTAACGTGGATCAAGTCACGTTACCGTCCGTCCCCTTTTTTTGTGTGCTGCCACATGTTTTCTGCAAAGAATACGGTTTAGTAAGTTGCAAACCTCTTCCCACGTACACACCAAATAGAGGGGCCGTGATGAGGGTTCCATGGCCCTGGATTAAAGCCCGTCATCCGGTCAGGGGCATGGGTGTTTCCGGTTGGGACCGAGAGGGGAGCACCCCTTAGAGCGCGCGATATAAATTTGATCCCATGCTATTCGAGGTTGTGGCCTCCCAGTCTTAAAGTTTTTCATGAACGTTGCCTAGGGTGATCCCTGGCAACGGGATGTGGAATGTGGGTGTACTGGTTAGATGTGTTTACTTCTAAAATACCGTAAACAGAACTAGTCCCTTGTGACTACTGAAATCCGTTGGTTGTGGTTAAAGAGTACAAACTCTGCAGAGTCAAAACCATTCGAGTAACCGTATCTATGGTCGTGGACTGTGCTCAACTTATCTATGCCAGTCTCAGTGTTAGTCGCAGCGAAAATCTCCGGTGGGTAAACATGAGTGATAAGCCCGACTGAAGGTTATTCCTGTGAATGGACTAACCCGTTTATTATTATGTCCTGAGTATTTCCTTGGAGTAATTTAAATCCATGAATTTATTGAATACGAATGATGAAATATAAGCCCTTTATGAGATGTCGCTAAGACGTACGACTGTGGCACTCTTATTATCTACTTTTGGTATAAGCCCTTTATGTGATGTCACTCAGACGTCCGACTGTGGCACTCTGGTTATTTACTTTCGATATAAGCCCTTTATGTGATGTCGCTCAGACGTTCGACTGTGGCATCCCTGTTATTTACTTTCATTATAAGCCCTTTTCGAGATGTCGCTTAAGACGTCCGACTGTGACACGCACTGTCATTTACCATTCAATATAAGCCCTTTATGCGGTGTCACCCTGACGCCCGACTGCGGCATGTTAATTTATTTTTTCCCTTCGAGGCATCGCTTCAGACACCCGATCGGTCTTCAGTTATTTTTGGGATTTCGGAAGGACTACCGCCTGACTTCCTTTTTATTTAACATGCCGTGCAAATTTATTATCTGAGTGCGCATTGCTAACTGCTCATGTGCATCATGTTTGCATTTGTTATATCTTATGTCCGAACTGTCTTGCGAGTACATTCAAAGTACTCACCTGGCTTGTTGATTTGGCCAGATATTGACGAAGGCGATCTTATGGATGAAGAGTACGATAGCGAGTTCGACGCCTAGAGGAGTCCCAGTCAGTCCCGTGCGATCCTGGAATTGGTCACTTGTATCATATACGCTTTCGCTACCCGAATAAAATCATCAAGCCTCACTCTGACGCTCGATGAGCTGTAAGATTAGGAGTCATGTCACCCACTTTACTGTGACATATCCATCACCACTTTTATTACGAGTCAGTAGTATGCCACCATACCCTTGTGTCATATCCGCCCTTATGTATAATATTGGCGTGCTTGTAATAAATTGTTGAGCAGCCTCAGCTCAACCTTGTATAATATTAGTACTTCTGGTTTTCTGTATCAAGAATTTGTCTACCAGTGAGGAGGATCCTCCTATATTGGAAATATAAGGGTCGGTTTCTCAATAAATGTTTTATTGAAAAACCGGTCGTGACATACTACTAGCCTTTGCTTTACGTGAACTTGTCTCCTTGGCTTCAACTTCCAATGCTAGCTAATTGCTTTGTCTAAGCCCGATGGATGCACAAGACAATGGATCTCTTCAACCCGATTTGATTCCCTTTGCCTCGTCGACAACCTTCACGTGTTCTCCTCTAGAATAACGATCCACCTCCGAACAACCTAGCTCATAATACCACTTTTTAGAATAAATCTGAGGCATACCGTCGATCATCCGAGGACCAAGCAATCACACGAGCACGACACCGAGATTTGTTAACGAGGTTCATCGATATGGCTACATCCCCGGGGCCTGACTACGGGCGCTCCTCCCCGTGACACCGTCACAATACCGCACACCGGCCACCCGGGCGCCGGCACATGCCGCCGGCTCCTCCTTGCACGCGTGTGCTATTATGTTGGCATAAATTACATCGTGTATCTACCCCTATGAGAGGTCTAGGATACAAGTGTCCTAATAGGACACGATTCCATATCCTATCTAAACACAATACTATTCAGAATGCAATTGTAACCTATCTTATACACTATATTCAACACAAGTCCAACACGTAGATCTCGCCACGCTGAGATGCTGGACAGAAGAAAAGGAGTACATATTTTACCACCATATGATCCAGCCAGCACGGGACAGAACGAACAGAATATGGAGCGAATATGTGCTTGCTTTCAGTTCAGATAAGAAAACGGGCTGACAGAGAGAAGACAAAGCACCAATGATCCTATGTCATTTCTAATGCAACTGCCTTCTTTTCAATAGCACGGCAGTATCTTTGTCAATTAGGGTTTCAAACAAATCTACTACCTTCTGTACTAAGTTATTCTTCTACTAGCTTCTAGTAAGTTTTAACAGCAGTTGCTCAGAGCTCCGGATCTTCAGATCACTGTGCAGCACAAACTACGCCGCTCTTCCCTCGCATCTTCAATCTCTCATACTGCCGTTGACGAGTCGCTAGCTATATATCATGAGAGAATTCTTTATTCAACATCGTGTCTAAATTTTATGCCCTATTTGACATCGACAAATAATTTCTTCCCTATTTAACAACGCGTTTAAATTTTATGCCTTTTATAACACTTTTGTCCATTTCAAGCTGAAATGACACATGAAAAGATTCTTTTGCCCTCATGTGGTATGTTTGTGTTGGCGTGTGTGTGATGTTGCAAGCGTGCGTGTACATGTACCCGTGTGCTACTGCTGTGTGTGTGCGCGCGCGCGTGTGCGTATGCGTGTGTGCGCGTGTGCTGCTGCATGTGTGTTTGCTAGTGCATGTGTATGTACGTGTGTGCCATGTTGCGTGCATGTGTGCCAGTGGCGGAGAACAAAAAAAATTAAGGCGGGACAGAGCTATACTTCAGCTAAAACCTAGAGCAAAACACGGGCTCTAATATCTTCTCATGGCATCATTTAATAAAATTAGCAAGCAACGAGAAAACCTGGCAGGGAATGGCGCGGTCGTCAACGATGGCACTAGCTGTAGCACGACGGCTGAGACCGGCGGCACGATGTTGGAGGCTTGGAGCACCTGATGCGTGCATGCAGAGGACATAAGTTAGGTCGTGCGCTGGTGGATCGGTGGATGCCTCAATGCTTGGTTTTTTTGGGGGGTTGAAACTAGGCCCGTATGACCAGACTCTAGTTCTTCTTTTCAATCCCAGCCATGTATACAACTAGATGCATGTGTATCGGTATAAAAGCTTTTGTGCTAAATCAAGGTAGGGCGGGCGCACGACCTCGCCCAACGGAGTCCTCCGCCTATGTTGTGTGTTGTGTGCGTTCGTGCTGTTGTGTGTGTTGTGCTGCTGCTGCTGCTACCGCGCGTGTGTGTGCTACGCTCGTGTGTGCTGATGCCTGTGAGCGTGTTGCGTGCGTGTGTGCCCGCATGCGTGTGTGTTGCTGTGTGCGTTACTGCCTTCACACTGATGCTGCGTGTGTGTTACTGTCCTCCACACACAAATACCACATAAGGGCAAAAGGGTCTTTTCAAGTATCATTTCGATTCAAAATGGACGAAAGTGTTATAAAAGGCATAAAATTTAAACTCGTTGTTAGGTAGGGAAGAATTTTGTTTTCAGTGTCAAATAAGGAAACGAAATTTAAGATAGTGTTAAATAAGGAATTTTCTCATATATCATGCCTCCATTACAAGCGAAGTTAACAAGATAATTGTGGTGGATCTTGACATTCGACAACCAGACATGTTTGTCACAGCCCACCTGGTGACCGGAGCGTGGTTAAAGATGCCCACATTGCTTGCAAGCAAACTATTGGATGCGCTAATATAAAGCGGGCTTGTCTGAAACACCTGTCCCGCTCTTCTCTATTATTGCATCGCCTTGGCAACGGGCCATCTTTTTTTTTCGAAAAGAAAAATGACCGCCGGCCACTGCATCTGGAAGATGCCTACGGTCATTTTATTGATTATTCTCGAGGACCTTACAAAGTATAACAACAATATGTCTGAATCCGCTATCTTGGCAGCATCTGTCGCTACTTCTATTCAAATAATGAAGGGATGCAAGCTGGGCCACATACCCATACCTCTCACCTAAGCCTATCATCTAAAGTCGGAGGCCCCGACCAAGCCATCTGCCAGGTCCGGGGCTCAAACCGGTCTGACGCACTCACATGTGTCGTCGTTGCCATCTTTCACTGGTCTATCTTCAGAGCAGACTGAGGTGACAACCTTGGCAGGTCCTCCGCCATCAACGCCACCACGACGCCAAATGACGACCTCCACCTACGCGAGCCTTGGCAGGTCCTCCGCCATTGACGCCACCACGACGCCAGCCGACGACCTCCACCTACGCGAGTCCATCTTCAAGCAACGGACATAAATCCATGCTAGAAAAGGGCCGCACCACCGCCGTCACCCGCCACCCACAAGCGCCACCCAACCCCAAGGTTTCCAAAGTGGCGCCTTCAAAAAGGGAACGGCGTCGTGAACGCCGCCGCCCAACAGAGTTAGGGCTTCCGCCCGGGAGACTTAGGGGAAGGTGAAGTGAGGAAATCAGTCCATACTGACGCCTCCAAGGAGGGAAACGGCGCCCTTAGGCGTTGCCGTCGGTGCGGCCAGTCATGGTTGGCCAGGGATTTCGCCCGAACTAGATCTCCGCCACTAGCAGCACCTCCTGTACAACCGACGACTGAGAGGAAGCGCGGCCCGACCAGGCTGGCCCGCATGCCAAACAGGGAAGGAAGGGAGGTGCCAGGGCAGGGCAGGGCAACCGAGTCCATGCCGCCGCCATCCTTGGCGCCCCGGGCTTGCCCGGCGGCTGCCTCAGGGGGCGGCGAGGGAGGGAGGAGGGGAAGGGATGAGGAGGAGGGGCAGCTAGGGTTGGGAGGAGGAGGCGGCTAGGGTTGGGAGGAGGAGGTGGCCCTGTTGGAAGTCCTGTAAGTTCTGTTTCCTGGCAACGGGCCATCTGATACATATATCCTGCCAAGAAAGATTGACAAAACGTCTGTACACTTTCCAACCGTCGCCTTGCATTAAGAAAAGAATGTTGTTTAGATATGCTTCCAGTGATGCACACAGTGTGGCCAAAAAGAGATGGATCGAGAAAGTAGGTATAAAATCGAAGAGAACAATTTGACCTTACTTGCATTAAGAAAAGAGAGGTGTTTTGCCTCTGGAAGTGCCTTGCTTTCCCTGAGATAGCTGCAACTGCAACCACCAGAAATTCCATCCGCAGTGCTACGATGGACATGCTTGACATCTTGTAGTTAAAAAACAATCAACGGCTGGAAGGAATCATCTGGTGCCGTTTTTGGGCCCAGTGGTATATGGAATTAATATAACACCGCTTTCCAGATATCAAAAGCACAAAGTGGCTGCGAATGAAACCAGAACCAGATCACGTTAACTTTGCATCTTGGTCTATGTTTGTCGACGGACAGAAGTTGCTGCGTTCTGCTTTTCTGCCCATCGAAGGATTTCCAAGCGATTTTTTTTTCGAGAAACGTTTCCAAGGGAATATGCTTTCTGTAGAAATGTTATTTGCTTTGCTCCTCAAGTTGTACAGTTCAAAAATGAGATGCTCTGAAAAAGGTTAAGCATAACATGCATAAATGGAGCAAGAAAAAGTTTGGAGATGTTACCAGAAAAACTGAGAAATCTCGGTCTCGCCTTGAGGAGCTTATGAATATGAATATGAATGCAGATATGAAAATGATGAAGCTTCGGCAGCAAGAGGATAGATTGAATGAACTACTCTATAAGGAGGAAATGATGTGGATGCAGAGGTCCAGAATTGATTTTTTTTTCTATTCCAGTACAATCATTTCTTCATTTTCAGGTTGAGGGCTTTGGGAGGGACTACGCATGCGCCCCTCCTGTGAAGCTAGCTGCGACTCCGCCGCCGCCGCTGCGGCTGCGGCCTAGCTCACCCCCCGAGCTCCACCCATGACCATGGCCTCCTCTCCACCCACCACCCTCAACCCCCCCCAGATCCCTCCCTAGCCACCAACCCCCCCCCCCCCCATTCCTCCCCTCCGTCCAAACTCCCCTGCAGATCCAGATCCAAGATTGCTGGTTGCCGGTGCTAGTGATGGTGACGGGGCTTCTCTCGCGCTCCGAGGGATGCCCTGAGGCTGGAGAAGCCATCTGCCCTGCCCCGCAAGAAGAAGGACGACTGCTCCCTCACATTCAAGCGGAGAGCTTACGGACTCTGCTTCCGTTGCTTGGCGGAGGACCACTTTGTCGCCGATTGTTGAGGCCCTGTCACCTGCCTGGGTTGCGGCCACTCTGGCCATCGCGAGCGTGACTGTCCGGGCCGCCTTCCTGCTAGTCAAGGTTGCCTCCGCCGCTCCATCTTGCCGCCATCTGCTCCTGGCCTCCCCAACCACCAGCCCCCAGCTTCTTCACAGCAGTTGCAGCAATGCTCATGGACCGCCGTGGTTGCTTCTCCGACGGGGCTCGTTCAGGAGGCCCTTTGTAGCAACTCCGGTGTCTCTGGGTCAGGTCTGTCCGATTCCGGCAAGACTACCTTTGTTGCTGATCTGGGGTTGCTGCAACCCCTTTTTGCAGCATAGACCGAGACGCTGCGCACCAAACTGCAGGCCCTGGTTACCGCCCGTGTTGAGGAGGTTGTTCAACCTCTCCGCGACATGGCGGTCGCTCTGCAGGGATGGGCGGCCCAGGTCTCAGGCCTCTTGGAGCGGCTGGAGGTTATTAGTGACAGAGTTGTTGCTTCGCCGGCCATCATCTCTTCCTTGGCGCCGATGGGTCCACCTCCTCCCTGGTGTGACCATGAGGAATCGCTGCCTCCTGTTGTTGCTTGCGGTAAGGATATCAGTGATGCAGGTGTGGCCGGTTGCTCATCCAAGGTACTGGCTACTATGCTTACTGAGGTGTCCTTACCCGTTGGCTTGGTTGGAGAGGTGCCTCCCTTGGTCTCCTCTCCAGGGATGACTGCCTCAGAGGGCAATACCTATATGATGTCTTCCGGGTCCGAGGAGCTACTCGGTGACATTAGAGTGCCTTCAACCAGCTTATTGGATGAGCTCCTAAGCAGTTTCAGTTGCACAGCGCCACGGTCCTTGCTCGTAGAACCGATTCATTTGCAGATTGAAGGGGCATCTACTTGTTTCGGAAGGCGTAGTGACCGTTTGGATAAAAAGAACAAAAAATGCAACATTCCTACTGCCAAACGCGCTGAATATAGGTTGGCGGAGGCTTATGGGGAACTACGGAAGGGAATGACATCTAAGAAAACCACCGAGGAGGAGGGGCAAGAGAAGATGAAGCCTTATCTACAGATGTATAAGAAACCGCTTACGCCAGCGGCGGTCCAGGCAATCCGTGCCTTGGTGAAAGTCAATGTTTGATCTCATTTTTCAGAAGGTTAGGCGCAAGTACATAGCTAGTTGCAGGCATGTTCTTGAGGTTGCAGAGGTTGACTTGGTTGGGTATGTTGTGTTGTCGATGGTCTTGGGCTTAGGCACCCTTGTATCTGGCTCGGACGACGTCCCTTGAGTGCTAGCCCGGTCTTTGTGGTCTTCGCCGGTTTCCCTTATGTAACCGTGCCATGTATGGTTTTTGTCCAGTTTCCCCTATTAACTGGACCAATTCTCTTCTTCTTAATGCAATGTGGGAGCTCCCCGCCCTCTGACGAGGTTCCGTCAAAAAAGAATTTTTTTAGTGGTTTCCAGAATTGATTTGTTAAAGAAGGCTGGCCGCGACACAATCGTTTTTCAATCCAAAGTAGTGTGGGGAGCTCGCAAAAATAAAGTAACCAGTGGATCTCGTTGGTAATGAGCACACGATCCTTCATATTTTTCACTAACTGCGACAAGATGTCCCTATGAAAAAAGAAACAAGCAAATCCGCGTCTGAGTCCGGGCTCAGATGCTCCCGCTCAGAAAAAAAATTCAAAATAAATACTACAAAAATTCAAAAAAATCCAAATATTTTTTGTGTAGTAGATAATTTGTTGCGTGAGGTCCGCTGCAAATTTCAACTCATTTGGACATTTGAGCAGCTCTCCTCAAAAAAGATAAGCCGGGTCAAAACAGTTCGTGAACAATAAACTTTTTTACAGACCCTGGTTTTGTCTTTTTTGCCGAGAGATCCTCAAATGTCCAAACGAGCTGAAATTTTCAGCGAACCTCATGCATCAAATTATCTACCACACAATTTTTTTTGGGAATTTTCTATCAGTAGTTTTACTTTTTTATTTTAAAAACACAAAAAATACTTATTTTAAAGAGTGAACATTTTTAAAAGCGAAGGCATTTTTAAAAAAATGAGTATTTATTTTAAAACATAAACAATTAATGGAACATTTTTTGAAAGAAAATGAAAAGTATCAAAAGGAAAGAAAGAAAAAAGTCGTAGATAAAACAGTAGAAAAGAGATAAAAACCAAAAAAGAGAGAGACTGAAACCTTTTGGAAGCTTTCTAAAGCCAAACCAAGGTTTTGTAAGGCAATGTGATGCTAATTTGGCCGGCCCGAGTAGCCAGTCTGTGCGAATGTCTGATATTTTGTCGCATTAAGCGACAAATATAGATTAATGTGATTTTTCATTAAAAATCTCAACAATGTCATCAATGTCATCAATGTCACCTCAAAGGTTTTTCCAACGATTACCTCGGGTTGAAAGTGAGCCGAGATCAAATGGTCATGTTTCTTGTGGTGAAACTAGCCACACAGGTTCAAGTCCTAGACTTAAAGTCACGAGTGCTTACATTTTCCTAGATTTATTCCGGGATTTTTCGACACGATACTTTAGCAGGAGAAGATGTTCACTGCGAGATGCCTATGATAACTTCATCGGTATCGGTTGTAGATATGAACAGGAAGTCACCATACATTGCTTGAAAACACCAACAACCACCTAAAGAAGAGGGCTGAGGTTGAACCAGAAGATCCAATCCCATGTTTACGCAAAAAGCGCCATCAAAGTATCTTATTGATGAGACCATCGGCACCAGGACAAACCGAGATGAAAAGCATCGTGGTTGACAACTCGTCCCACAATCCGATAGATTAGATCTAGGGAAATCAACCCTCACGCGCCTCACAACGACTGGGACGAAACCGGAGGTACTCCCTCCGTTCACCTTTGTAAGACCTTTTAGACATTGAAGACAACACCTAAAACAGTTCAATGCCAGCTATCATAAACGACTTACAAAAGTGAACAGAGGGAGTACTTATTTCACTATGTTGTCACCTCCACCGCCTGAACGAGCGATAGGAGGACATCAAAACCTAACAAACTCGATCAAGACTCGCCATGAGCATGAAGATCCATGGTCTCCTCGTCTCTCTCGGCGCTGAAAGCAAACGCAAGAGGCGATGGAGACTAACAATAATCAGTCGGCGAGGACGAGGCTTGTGCGGTGGCTATGTTTTTTTCACATGGATGCAGGAAGGCTTCTTCTACCCTCTTGGGTTGTAATTGACATATACTCCCTCCGTCCGAAAATACTTGTCATCAAAATGAATAGAAGGGGATGTATCTAGATGTATTTTAGTTTTAGATACATCATTTTTGTCCATTTTGATGACAAGTATTTTTGAATAAATGGAGTATGTAACTACCATCCATGTAAGATCTCCTATGCTTAAAAAGACGATTTTATTTCTCGGAAGAAGAATACAACAGATTACATATATGTCAAAAAGACAGAGATAGGATCACTGCAGCTTAGCCCACAATACGCTCGAGAACTTTAAGTATGGAGCCAGCCAGCGGCCCAGCATTGCAGCTAGAGCGTAACTACGCAGTGCCGAGTCATTACTCCTTTCCCATCTTTTTTTTTAGAAAAGGAGGATGACCTTCGGTCTCTACATCTGGCCGATGTATATGGTCACTTTATTAATTATTCTTACGAGACTTTACAAAGTAATACCACAGTAAAACTAAAGCCACCGTCTAAGCAACAAACTATCGCTACACCTATCCAGTTGATGAAGGGGCGCAGATAGTCTGGGCCTAATACCAAACAGACATCGCAACCAAACCTAACATCTAAGACCTGAGGACCCATCCAGGACGCCTGCCGGGCATGGATCTCGCCGGTCCATCGTGCTCTCAGAGGCCCCCGCCGCCAACTGCCACCGCTCCATCTTCAGAACTGTACTGATGCATCAATCTTGATCGGTTAGTTATCGTCGACGCCACCACGGCGTCCAACGGCACCTCCTCCCTGCGCGCAAACAGCTGTGCAAGTTGCGGTCGCCACTGATACACCTCAGCACCATGCTGCCAAGTACCACCAGCCGACACAGCTTGAAGTCTTTGGAAGATCTGTCGTGCGTAGCACCTGCCGACCAGGCATGACAAAGCGTAGCACCTGTCGGTCATGCATGACTTGACATCTCCACTGAAGCTCCGTGCAAGACGAAACCGCTCCACCTCCTGCCTCTGACTTTTAGCGCTGCTCCACAAACGATGCTCCCATGAGAGAAACGGCATCGCAGTGCCGCCATCGTCCGAGCTGGAACACCAGATCCTAGGGTTTCCCAGAGCAGCACGAGCGAGTCGACAGTAGTTACACGACAATGCCTCCATCAAGGTAACGGTGTAGAACGCCGCCATCGCTTGCCAACGGCTCGGTTTTCACCGGCAACCATGTCTCCCCAACTCACAGCCGGGACTAGATGATGGATATCGAGATCCGATCACCAAGCCTCTGGCCGGCCATCTTTGGCGACGAAGATGACCACCACCATTGGCCAACGAGACGACGCGCGATGAAGTAGGGCGCTGCCAGCGTGCGTCCTGACCAGCACCACCGGCGCTAGGCCCGTCCCGGACCACGCCTCATGGCCGACGGCAACGGCAAGCGCTGCCACGACGAGGACGCAGACCGGAAGCCCAGATCCAGCCAACCCGCGCGCCGCCACGTGGCCACCACCAAGCGCCGTTCAGGGGCAGTCCCGCCGCCGTGAGGGACGCCGCCTCACGGGCAGCAGGCGCCAGCCCCCGGTGGAACACCGCTGCGCGCCACCGGCCGCCGCGAGATCTGCACGAGAACGGCAAGTACGCCCCGCCGCCACCTTCCCTGGGGACCACGCGGGCTTCGCCGGTGTCCCCTCCGGCGGCGGCGAAGCGGAGGAGGAGCGGAGAGGGGCGGCTGGCGGCGCGGTTAGGGTTAGGGGAGGGAAGGAGGGGAGGGGTTGGTGCCCGTTGTTGTTGTTACATTCATGTCATTCTAGGAGCATCTACCCTCCTTTCCCATCTTGACAGCCAAAGAGAGTCGGCACAGCAGAAAGGGGACCGATCCATCTGCAAGTTGAACTTTTCCACACTTTTGGTCTTTTTGATTGGCAAAGTTGCAAATATTCCTACTTTTTCTCTCAAAAACCTATATATTCCTAGTTTCACTGTCGATGAGCTATAGGAAATGCTGGATGATTGGTCAGCCAGACAGAGGCGGACGAAGGATCTTGATCCGTAGCTACTGTTCCGTACCAGCTGGATCCGCTTGACCTTTTCCACAACTGATGAATTCATACCCACCATATGATATGTTTACTCTAGAATCCAATAATTGGTTACAGCTGATATGTTTTGTTATTATTCCAAGTTGTGTATACAAGAACCCCTCTCAGATTAAGAACGAAATGAGACAACTTCTGAAATACTATTACTTCGTTAACCGAACCACACCTGACAGAACCAATCAATGTGCTTAACTAATAGCATTGCTTCAGTTGCAACGGCGTGCTACTCCTGTTCGTAGTATAATAACTCCTCCGAAAAGAGGTTAAACCATCCGGCTTCTGCATCACTATAATGCACACAGTAGTTAACGAAAGCTCACGGTAGCTTTAAAGGATGCTGGAGATGTGTACTGCTGGCCAAGACAGCATCAAAAAGCGATCACACATAGATCTCGCCACGAGAGATGCTGGATCAGAAGAAGGGGGGGGGGCATATTTTCTTTCCTCGCAAAGACAGGAGGAGCACATATTTTACTACTCCCTTCGTTCGGAAATACTTGTCGGAGGAACGGATGTATCTAGACGTATTTTAGGTTTAGATACATCCATTTTTACGCAATTCTCCGACAAGTATTTCAGGATGGAGGGAGTACATGATCCAGCCAGCCAGCACGGGACAGAAGGGACAGGATATGTGCTTTCGGTTAAGAGAACGGGATGACAGAGAGAAGACAAAGCACCAACAATCCTATGCCATCTTAATACTCCCTCCATTCCTAAATATAGTGCGTATAAGCTTTTTAGAGATATTCCGCAATGTAGTGCGTATCTCCCTCCCCAAGCGATTTTGGACGAAACTACCCTCCCACCAAACCAAACAGCCAGCGCCCCAGCCCACCGCTTCGCTCGCCTCTCTCTCTTCCTTATCCCTTCGTCTCGCGGCTTTTCCCACCTGCCTCGCCACCGATCTGCCACCTCTGTTGCTGATCCCTACCTCCATTGCGACAACACAGTAGATCGAGTTGCTTCTAGGAAAGAGGGCCGAGGTGGACGGACGAGGTGCTGCACAAATCGGCAAGCGGGAGCTCCAGCGCCGCGGCCGTAATACGCCGCACGGAGGGCGAGCTCCAACACGTGAAGCTCAGTGGCACAGAGCAGGTTCACCAGCCACAGGAGCTCCAGTGTGAGCACGCGCACGCGAGCATCAACGGGGCAGAGCATGTTCTCCACCGACGGGGGGCGAATCACGGCCACCAGCCCGTTCAACACGTGCAGCTGCGCACCGTGTCTGGCAGCAGCGAGAATCGATGGGCGGCGGCAAGATTCGACTAGCAGCTGAAGCAACGCGCCCGTGTCCGGTTTCTCGGCGGCCACCGCGTGCGTGTATGGCTGGCGACGGCGACACTGGTTGAAGGATGAAGGAGGGGGAGGTGGAGGAGAGGAGGAAGAAGATGGGGAAGAGCCAAAAGAAGGAGCCGCCTGACGAACGACGGCGCTGGAGGAGGAGCCGCCTAACGAACGGCAGCGCTGGAGGAGGAGACGCCTGACGACGGCACCACCGTAGTCTAGCTAGCATCGGCAACGCTGATGGTGGGTGGAGTACGAACTAGTACTACTACTTGGACCTGGGCTGGGATAGAGATGGAGTGGGGGCTTTCTCGTCCAAAATTTGATGCCAGCACACTCATTGGTATATGGGCTAAAAACTATGCGCACTAGATATTGGAATGGAGGGAGTACTACCTTTGTCTTTCCTTTAAAAAAATAGCACGGCAGTATCTTTGTCAATTAGGATTTCATTTCAAAATAGTCTAGTAGCACATGATGAATGCCCCTCCAAACAAGAAACAAGCTCGCCTCGTCGTACCCGCCATTAGAAGTTCAGTTTGAATTATCTAGCAAAGTGATGCCCTTGCAAACAAAGTCAACTGATTTTCTTCTTCAGTGACGCCCCCTCGAAGGACGAATAGTATGTCTGTGAGGTCACTGCTGATCGAACGAGTAAATTACATAAAACCACCATTTTGAGGGCTAGGTTTACGAAAAACACTAGGATACAGATTCGCTGCAGAAAGCATCACGTCTAGCGTAATTGTTTTGCAAAAACCACTAATCGGCGGATTTGGCTCGGCTAAGCGCGTTTATGACAAATGGGGCCTTTTTTGCCTACGTGGCGTAACATTTCGTTCCAGGTCAATTTTAATATAATTTTACAAACTAGTCCATAGATTTTACAGAGACACCCCTAAATCAAAAAAGAAAAAGCAATCAGCCCACGTTCATCCTCGCAACTGGTTGGGGCGGTCAACGCAGCCAGCGTCGGGCGCCTCCTCGCGCAGCAGGCCAAATAGGGGGGGAGGGGGCGGGACCCCTCGCCGGATCCGGCAGCCAACGTTGGACGGCTCCTCACGCTGGAGGGCAAATCGGGGTCGCGGCGCAACATCCCTCGCCGGGTCCGGCAACTCGCACGGGGCGTCTCCTTGCGCGGGAGCCCAAATCGAGGCCGTGACGCGGCATCCCTCGCCGTATCCGGACGAGGTGGCGGTGATGCGGGCCAAATCGCGGCAACAACACGGCATCCCTCGCCGGAGGTGGCGGCACCTGGAGCACGTGCACGCACCGACGTCGGCGGCTCGCGTGATGGTGCGCGACCGCGTGTGGTGCATCGAGGGCACCACCACCGTGGTGGAGTGGAGTGGGGAGCGCCGGGGGCTGGCTCGAGGTGGGCCCTTACCCGCCTGGTCTCGAGGCCGACACATCATGTGGAGTCGAGTGACGGCTGCGGCAGGTGCGTGGTGGCGACCGGCGCTATCGAGTTCAAGGAACGCTGCGGCAGGCACGCATTGTGGGTGTTCGACTTCAAGTCCAAGAAATGAACCGTGGTGCGCCCTCCTCAGCAGTTTGCCGGCTTCATCTGCTCCGACGAGCTACCACTTGCGGCAGCGTGCGTGATCCTCTCCTCGGACGGCTGCGGGAGCGAGGAGACGGGGGAAGGGCCTGGGCGGTATGGGGAAAGGATGTTGGGGGTGTTCTTGCCTTTTGACCCATCTAGCGCTCTTTTTGAGAAAACGTTACGCCACGTCAGTGAAAAGCGGGCCCCAACTATCATAAACACACTTAACTGAGTCAAATCCGCCGATCAGTAGAGCAGCAAGCTCCTGCCTCCCGGGTCGCACGCGCGTGCGGCTCCGAAGGCCCCCAAATCCCTAAACCAGAAGCCGCTGGATCTCCTCCCCCGGCCGCTGCCGCCGCAGGCGGTGGCGGCCGCGCCCGGCCGCCAAAGGCGGAGGGTGCTGGCGACGCCCCCACGACAGGCCCCTTCGCGCGGAGCGGGTCTTCCCCGGGGCCAGCCTTGGAGGTGGGGTGGCCAGTGGCGTGACCTTGTTGCTGGTCGCCAGAGCACGGCGGAGAGCGCGGTGGTGCGAAGGAACCGGGTCAGGAAGCTGCTGTGCGGAGGAGGAGGAAGAAGGCAGCGGCGCGCTGGCGCTGGTGGGCGGCGGCGGCGCGAGCGCTCTGCCAGGAAGGTGGCGGCGCCGAGAAGGCCCTGCCAGGAAGGAGATCCTGGCGGGCAACGAGCGGTCGGCCATCTCCATGCGGTGGGCGTGCAGTGATGCCCCCGGATGCGCTGGCGCCGGAGCTGTGGATGGAGGTGCGGTCAGCCCCAGGTCCGTTTCGATCTGGGCTTGTGGGGTTGGCTCCGCCGCGCGGCAGTGGAAAGACCACGACTTTCTTCTCGCGGACGGCGCGGGGACTCGCGGTGTGGTTGGAGGCACAGCGAAGGGCAAGGCGAGGGCGTTCGCCGGATCATGGCGAGGAGCACCTCCGGTAGGTGGCGGCAGGTGGAGCGCTAGCAACGGCGGTGGCGGCGGCGTTGGATCAACCATGGAGGCGGCGGCGCCGAGATGGCCCTGCCAGGAAGGTGTCCTGGCGCGCAGCGGGCGTCCGGCTGCCTCCGTGTGAGGGGATCGCGGCGATGCCCCGGTGGAGATGGCGCCGGAGTGAGGTTGGAGGGGCGGGCGAGATCCAATCTAGCGGCAGTCTCTCGGTGTCGATGAAGGCCGATGGAGCGGATCCGGCTTTTGCTCCGCTTGGAGGAGGTGGTTGCTTCTCGACGGCGATGTTGGTGGAGGTCTGGTTCGCGCTCTCTCGGCAGTGCGGGTGGTGTTGGACCACGGCTACGCGGCTTCGGCGGATTTGCTGCGGTGATGGCGGTGCGAGGCTTCATGAACGATGCTGCCCGGTACCTCGTCGGAGTGGAGATGTGCAACATTACGGATGAAAATCCTGTCCGGTTTTGGCCGGTCGGCGTCGATGGCACCCGCGGGTGTCATTCCCCTCTCTGGAGGCGACGTCGAGTGTGTCGCAATCTCCCTCGTGCTTGGTGTTGGCAGTTGTCTCCGGGCGAAAGCCTTGGTCCTCTGGAGCGGCATGATGGCGGCGTCTGCGACGTCGTTTCTCTGTTGGGAGCATCGTGCGTGGAGACTGAGTTTTCTGTTGGCGCTACTCCGGTGCTCGTCGTGGCCCTGACCGCTCTCCTCCGGCGCTATGTATGGTCGTCGCGGATGAATCCAAAGGAAGCTGGAGTTGCTATTCTTCGAAGGTGTTCTGTGTCAATCAAGACGCGGCGAGGTGTTTCGGTTCTGGGCAGGCTTTTCCGTGTTCTAGTTGTGTTGTCGTGTGTGGCTGTCCTGAGATAGTAGGAGGTGGTGTTGTGCTACGCTCGTTGTTCGCAGCGAGTGGTAGATGTCATGTACTTTTTTCTCTCCTTCTATAAAGCTATGGTATGCAATTTGCGTACCCTCGAAAAAAAAAATCCGCCGATCAGTGGTTTTTGCAAAACAATTACGCTAGACGGGATGCTTTCTGCAGCGAATCTGTATCCTAGTGTTTTTCGCAAACCTAGCCTCAAAGTGGTGGTTTTATACAATTTACTCCTGATCGAACAATTCATGGATGCAAATTATTGTCCGAACTTAACAAGAGCCGCTCAGAGCTCCGGTTCTTCAGATAACTCCAGCTATGTGCAGCGCAAATTACGCCACTCATCCAGTCATCCCGCTGCAGCTGGCGAGTCGCTGGCTATGATGCCTCCATTACAAGGGAAGTTACTAACAAGAAAAGTGGTGGACCTTGACGCTTGACAACCTGAGCATGACCAGAGTTCAATTCGATGCCCACATTTTGGGCACTCATAAATTATGTGGTACTAGCTCAATGAGGCCCACTGATTGTATGCGCTAGGCTTGTCTGAAATTCTTGTATTGCTTTGCTCTATCATTGCGTTGCCTTGGCAAGGCAACGGGCCATCTGATTATATGTATCCTGTCTCGAGAAATGTCTGCACACTTTTCAACCGTCATCTTGCATTATTATTAGGAAAAGAAAAGAGACTTTGAGAGATTTGTATCCGTTCCAGTGGTGCACACACAAAAAGAGATGGACCGAGAATGTAATGAGTAAAGTTGGTATAAAATCGAAGAGAATGAATTGACCAGCTTGGATGGATGGATGCCCTTTGTCTCTGGACGTGCCTGGTGTTAGGATAGACCTGCTTGACAATTAGTCCCTTCGTTTTAGTACAAAGTTGAGTCATCTATTTTGGAACGGATGGAGTATACTTGAGCAATCAACGGCTGGAAGGAACCAGCTGGTGCCGATTTGGGCCCAAGTGGTATTTGGAATAACGACGCTTTTCAGACACTAAAAGCACAAAGCTTTCCACTAAAACAAAAGAATAATACTCCCTTCGTCTTAAAATAAGTGTCTTAATCTTAGCACAACTGCAGAGGACTCTTTGAAACTAGTTTTTGGAGCGCCCCCCGAAGAGTTTCACCGAGAATGGAGAGTTGTATCTTAGATCCTAGTTTATTTTACGAAGCGGGACATTATGGAGCTACCTCGTTTGGCTTGCATTTTTCTATAGCAGAGCTGAATTTTAGTGAGCGGGGCAGACCCGAACATGCCCTAAACGTCCAGATCGCGTGCTCCGGACACTACCCACCAACACCGTACATCAAAAGTTCATGGACCAGTCCGGACGTCCGAATTCCCACAAGCCCACATTGCAGTTATTAGAATAAAGAAACGCGATTCTTCAAAATGGACATATCAAATGTTCGCGGGCACGTCCGGACGTGTGTGTGGGAAAGTTTAGGCGGCGGTCATCCAACCCTATGCACCAAATGTCTGCACCTTTTTTTCTTCTATATCCGGAGTACTCAAAATAATTAAAAATAAATAGCATCCTTCATCCATAATCATGTTGCGCAAATATTCCAATGCAACAATAATCTAAATATAAATATAAAAATTCAAACAAGAAGTTCTGCAATAAATAATTCAAATTTGAATTCAACTTATTTTGACACTTTTTAGTTCACCTCTTGAAACACCCATAGTTTCTCAATCAGATTATTCTGAAGTTGCTGATGAGTTCCTCGATGGTGAATCTTTTGATGCATTTGGATAAATCCTCAAATGTTATCGGATTCTGCTTTGGAAGTTGGATAGGATCACCCGTGTGCTCAAATTCGAGACTATGGCGAACTCTCTCATCCTCATCCTCCACAATCATGTTGTATAGGACCACACAAGCTGCCATCACCTCTCACAACGTCTCTCCATCTTATAGTTTTGCAGGTCCTCAAACAACCACAATACAGGCTTGGAACTCTCAAAATGCCCTCTCGACATTCTTTCTACATCCTTCTTGTCATTCGGCAAAGTGAGATCTTTTCTCACCCATTTGTTCAGAAATGGTCTTGACGAAGATCGCAATGCAATTCTGGTAACTAGAGAATCCAATGGTTCCAATAACACACTTCTTCAACATGAAATAGTCATTAATGCCCGAACAACATTGTAGAGGTGATCGAACACAGTTCGCCACATCCGGAATCGATTGTGGAAATATGGTTGAATACTGCATTGGGAACAAAGTAGTTTTCCATCAGCATGCCCTAGTGTCTTGTTCAGATTCAACACTTGATATCCCTTGGTTGATCCCTTGAAACTAAGAACATGCTCCTCTGCATGTTCTGCGTCTTCAATAATTGATTGCATCATCGCCATTTCATCCTCATAATCGTCCTCGTCTGTTGAGGACAAATCCATGGACTTGGTGTAGAAGAACTCTGTGTCCGAATCCATCGTGTTTGCTTCAGAGTAAGAAAAAAAGTAATAAAAAAAATGTCTATGACATTTGACCGAGCACTTGTTAGGCATGGTGTCCGTCATGGAGGGGCATCTGTAGGGGGCAGGCAGTACCTGTGTTGGCCAGACCAGGGAAGAAGGGAGGCGTGCACAAGCCACGGATGGGCGTCTGTGTGGAGCAATGGCAGTCCGGCAAAGCTTGGGTGGCAATCTGGGTTGGACGCCATCGGCCCGTCCGGGAGGAGGAAGACGGTCAACCCTAGGAGGCAGGCACTTGGATGTCACATTTTTATAGCTTCCAAGGAATTGGGTTAAATATATCTTAGTGTTTTTTCAAAGTTTTTTTTGTGCATGAATTCTAGTGAATGTTTTGGATTTCTGTCGGAAGGTATGTTTTGGTTGGTTGAATGTCTTAGGCCTTGCTTGGAAAGCCTCATATGAGATGTAAATAAAATTTCCGGTTTAAAAATCACCGGTCAACACCAATAACGTCTCTCCGGTAGAAGGGACGGCGAGCGACAACTTGAGCAGTCGCTAGCCATCCCTAAAAGCCAACGTATCGTCTGGTCGTCACAAGGAAAAGCACCAACACGGCCGAGTCCATGGGCACCGCCCGGCTGCGGTGGAGGCCATTCACGGCCTCCTCACCGGCGTCCTCCGCGTCTTCGTCACCGTCCTCGTCGTTCACAACCACGGTGGACCCGCCGGCGGAGTTCCTCTGCCCTATCTCCGGCACGCTCATGGCCGACCCCGTCATCGTCCCACCGGGCCAGACCATCGAGCGTGCCTGCATCCAGGCCTGCGCCGCGCTCGCCTTCTACCCGCCCGCCGTTGCCGGCCTCCCGTCGTCTCCCCTCGTGCTCATCCCCAACGTCGCGCTCCGCTCCGCCATCCTCAACTGGTGCGAGCGCCTCGGGCTGCCCCACCCTTCCCCTCTCTCCCTCGACACCGCCGGCGACATCGTCCGCCGCCTCATGCCGCCGCGCCAGGGGCAGAGGTCGCAGGTGAACTACGGGCCGCCCCCACAGCCACAGCCCTCCTCCGTCCGGACAAGAAACCGGTACAGCGTCGACTACAGCGCCGTCGACGACTTCGTGCCGGAGCCGAGGCAGACGGGCGGCTCGCTGGAGGAGGAGATCATGGCCGTGCTCGGCGCGGACGGCGCCAGCCCCGCGGAGCAGAAGGCGACGATGGCCTCTCTGCGGCAGGCGACGCGGGAGAGCAAAGAGATGCGGACGCAGCTCTGCACGCCGCGGCTGCTCGCCGCGCTCCGGCCGATGCTGCTGTCCGCTGACGCCGGCATCCAGGTCAACGCGGCCGCGGCCATGGTGAACCTGTCGCTCGAGGCGGAGAACAAGGTACGGATCGTGCGGTCCGGAGCGGTGTCGCCGCTCGTCGACGTGCTCCGGGTCGGCCACCCGGAGGCGCGCGACCACGCCGCCGGCGCGATCTACAGCCTCGCCGTGGAGGACGAGAACCGCGCGGCCATCGGCGTGCTCGGCGCTATCCCGCCGTTGCTGGAGCTGTTCTCGAGCGGCGGGGCCGGCCACCGCGCGCGCCGCGAGGCCGGCATGGCGCTGTACCACGTCTCCCTCGCCGGGATGAACCGGTCCAAGATCGCGCGCACGCCGGGGGTCGTGCGGACGCTGCTCGCCACGGCGGAGGCACGGGACCGCGGGAACGACTCCGACGCCGACGCCGCGGCGCTGCGGAAGCTCGCAGTGATGATCCTGGCCAACCTCGCCGGCTGCCCGGAAGGGAGGGCCGCCCTGATGGACGGCGGCGCGGTGGCCGCGATCGTGGGGCTCATGCGCAGCGGCTCGGCCGCGCCGGGCAGCGCGGAGGAGGAGTACTGCATATCGGCATTGTACGGGATGAGCCGGGGCAGCCTGAGGTTCCGCGGGCTCGCGCGCGCGGCGGGCGTCGAGGCGGCGCTGATGCCGGTGGCCGAGAGCGACGGCGGGGTCGGGCGCGACATGGCGCGGCGCACGCTCCGGGCGATGCGCGGGGAGGACGACGAGGTGGCGCTGACGGCCTCCGGGATACTGGGGAGGGAGTGGGACGACGCGAGCGTGGTGTCGGAGGGGATGGTGTCGCTCCGGCGGCCGCAGCACCACCGGAGCAACTACGCCGGGCCGTCCGGGTCAAACACGACCCAGTTCTGACAAAGTCAAAAGTCTCCGCTCTCCCCACGCTCTCCTCTCTCTCATTTTTTTACAGTACTTCTCTGTTCTTGTTTATTCAAGTGTTTGGAACAACTGCATTCGCCATCGGTGTGAATTCTTTTGGTGTAATTTGATTGGATCTATGTAGGCGTTGATGATCTGTGATTTGTAATTGTGATTAAAGAAGAAACTAGTATGGAACTGTCAATTTGTCATACCGTGGTGTGGGTTTGTGACACAAATGTCACATTGGCATTTTTTCCCATCAGTCTCCGATGTTCTTTACGGTTGTGTTTCTCTGTCATTGGTGCCTATCTTAGCTTGTATTAGTACTTACTACATTTAATCACTCTCTAATTCACTCTTCATTAGCTGATTTCGGCTGCTTTTCCCGGGACAAAGATTGCTTGAGCGTTTGGCTCATGTTGCCGCCTGATGCCTTGCTGACCAAACACACCTGTGTTATAATCACTTTACTTTCAAACTGTGCAACGTAATTCACATTTTCCGCTCAGAGATCCAGCTGAGTTCGAGTCCGATTCGTGACCTTTTGAATTGGTAACAAAGACATATTTTGAATACAAGTTGCAGGCCGTACATCAGAGAAAAATCTGGTTTTGTTCACGCAATAAACAGTGCCTAGTTGCAAGAAAGAACAACAGAAACCGGTCCAATGTCAACTATAGGTAATCTATTCAGTAGTAGTACAACTCAGCTCGAATAATTCAACACGTTGGCGCGTGCCAGAAGGATCGGAACGAAGACTTTGTGTAAATCACCTCTTCCATAGAACGATGCGCTATTATTCTAGTAAAAGAATCTAATAGAGTACGAACTAACGTCACAATACATGCTTTCATCAGCAAGAATGGGACTTTATTACCTCACTGAAACTCAATTTCATACACCATCTCTTGGTGCAACATGTAACAATACTATTTACTACGGAGTATATTGCGCAATAGATGTTGCTTTACACTGCCAAAACAAAATACCACCATTGCACCGTAACCCTGCCCCATTTGGCACCTTAAGAATTCCTACCGCAACGCCGCTTTCGAACGGTCACAGTACAGCATCCTGTGCCACTATGCCCAAACCATAAGCCGGCTGTGGCAAGAGGCGATCATGGACAACGGTTCTTGGGCTCCGCGGTGAGGACATAAATGTCGACAAAGGCAATATTATGTGTTTAATTAATCCCGTAGGTCATTACAGTATGTACAGTTTTGACGTCTTTCAGAAAGCATACCCAAACATGCTAAGGATATGGATTTCAGCAGCATTCCGCACTCACAAGGACATCACCGAGCCCTGGTCCCTGCATAAATCAAATGTATGTTAAGGAACTGTTCAAAATGGGGATCTGCATATAGATTGGCACTACAACATATTGTGTGTATATATGTGGTGAAACTCAGATTTGAAAGGTTTTCGGTGTAACTCACCTTCCATAATCAAGATACTGTGAAGGGGATATAGGTTTAGGACCCCCAAACCAGTCGATCAAGAATATGTTTTCGATTTCCAGTTTAAAGATCTCGAAGTGATGGTTCTTTGGCCAACCTGCCAAACAACAATACATATATGTTTAGATAAGAAAAACACCTTACTAACTTATATTGGCCATATATACAAGGAAACGGTAAATATATCTTTACCCTCCATTTCAGGGTGCTTGCTGAAAAGCGCGGTTTTGGCCAAATCCGCTTCAGGTGACTTATGGTCAACCACCTTCAACTGCAAGAACAGTACATGTTACTTCAGGTCGTGATTACAGTTCTTTTTAAGAATTGCACATCATAGTGGTATTTGGTCTCCACAACATACAGTCCCATTCTATACATGTGCATTTTAGGAGGGATTATAGAAAGGTGTACATCTCCTCCGCTGCTTCAGTGCTTGATCTCACATCATGATGAACTTGTCTCTGTTTCTCATAATGACAGATACTTTAAGAGGCATAGCTTGCCAGGCTCAAGCAAAAATGTTTGCGCATTAGAGCAGATAGACCCAGTAGACTTTTTAGTTTGTTATTACAACTATGAAGGTTAACAGCACCAAGTTGTCACTACGATGCTTCAAGGTTGCTACTTCCAAATATGGTCAAGTTCCCCACTATACTCCTTCTTTCTACCAAATTATGAGAAAAATATATAAGCATTAGAATCACTAACTGGCTATGGCAACAAAGAAGTGTCTATGGATAGTACTGTACAACTTAGGACCCAGGATTGTAAACGCGAGAAAGCACAAGGATAATGATGATTCCATGGTTACAACAAGCCTAGTACTAAATTTGAATATAGAAACCAGGAATAGAGGATTGAAATTCAGCCAAAGTTAAGCAAACATGTAGCAGGGAAATAAACAGAAAGTGAACAATCATCTTATGATGGATGTATGTTGTTATTACCTTTCCGGTAAGAGTAAGTTTTGCACATGTTGGGTTTTCAGGATCAACCTTCCCACAAGTGCCAAGAGGGAACTCACTAAGGGTAAAGGACGTCCTTTCATCCTCCAACGCATCTCTTGCAGTGGGATCCAGAGTAGTCAGATAAAAGTAGGGAATTCCATGGCTCTCACCTGGTACCCCATCACTATATGAAACTACATTGCTGTGTGCAGAATAAGCATGGAACTGGATCAGCAATCAGTCAAGACTCTAAGACAAAGCATTGGTGATTAGCCAAAGTGCGAGAATTAGGGATTACCCAAAAGGAGCGCCACTTAGATCACTTGATATTGTGCTGCAAAGAAAATGGCAAAGCATTAGTGGGCTCCCCAGTCAAGTAGGCACTAATAATGCGATACTGAAGTATCATGATCATAGCAAGAATCAAACTAACAAGTCTGCTAAATTCCAGTTCTAAGATCTCCTTCCTTCTACAGATACTGGGGATGGCGATGATGTGCCGGTTGCAGCCCCCTAACCACCGAAACTAACCTATGGGCAAGTGGAATCATCTTGCCATGTTCTCCAGCTTTTGGTGGTTCTAAACATGTAATATGATTCTATACTTACAGTTGTGCTGTTTGCTAGCTACTTATTTTGTCTGGGTTTTTGCTTATTTCGAAGTCGATTCACTGTGAGTTGTGACCATCAATTTATTGCATGGAGAATTGGAGATTGAGTTGCACATGATTGGAGCTATTTTCATTACTTCCCAGCAGAGCATGTGGTTCAAGCTAGTTGTTTGTAAAATACTAAAAACCAATAGATGGACAGTTATACATACTGAACTCAGCATAACAAACATCGAAACCTAGCTTGTAGTATGTTTCAACTTAGCATTGGTCTCGGTGAACTCCTAGTCATTTTTTATTTAGCCAAATTCTATCTCTCAAATTCCGAACTAGTTGAGGTAGTTGGGTACTCGGGTGTGGTGTCTGACACCTGACCGCTAAAATCATTATCTCAGACGTCTACAAAGTAGGAAGGGCTACAATTCTCCAAAGTAGCGCAACAATTTCCCAAAGGCCTCGAGCAATTACTACTAACTAGTGGAGTACTTCAATTGCGGTTCAGTAGATACCTTGCCCAACTGCAATTCTGAACTAGCGGCAAGAACCAATTCGATCAAACCGCGTGTTGCTAAAGAACTCGGTTACCAAACAGGGATCAGAGAGAGGAGGGAGTGGTATTTGGCGGGGGGAACCTGAGGACGCCCCAGGTGTTCTGCGCGGCGAGCCACCTAGCGGTGGCCGCGGCCTCGGACGGGGCGGGCTTGCGGTCGCGGGCGACGAGGGGGCGGCCGGCGACGGCGGGGGCCGGCAGCCGGAGCGCGAGCAGGGAGGGGAGGGCGGCGGGCGAGGCAGGCAGGGGAACGCATGATTCTCTCCTGGTGGCTCCTTGCTTCTCCGGTTGTCCTGTCGTGCGGTATTGGGACTCGCTGCCCTGCCCGAAGGCGACGTTTTGTAGGCCCTTTCCCGTTGCAGATAGGGAGGACGAACAGAATGCACGATGGGGATAGATGGGCCGCATTTACTCATGCGTACGAGTGTGGAACTTCTTGTTTGTCTGTTTTTTATGCAGCATGGGAGCCTGGAAAAGGGGTAGAGATAGCGAATATTCATTTCCGAGCCCGACCTCATCTGCACATTATGAATAGTACTGGAAAGGTACATATCCACTGGAAAAATTAAAAAGGGTTGAGATAGCAAATATTCATTTTTTATCCCAAATTTATCTTTTTGCATAGAGCTACTCAGATGTCCAAACAAACTGAAAATTTTCACGAACCTCACGCACTAAAACATCTTCCATGCACAAAAAAAAGATTTTTTTTTGAATTTTCTAGTATTTTTTTTATTTTACTGCTCATGGCGAGTGTAGATGAGCTCGGGAGCCAAATTGCCCCTCCCTTAAGATAGTGTCTATCTCGTCTGGATTTTGACTTTAAAACCGCGAGAAAAGGAATTGAAAATTTCTCTTCAATTTTGAAGGGATTTTGCATAAATAGTTCAACACAATGGATTTGCTATATTCTTGGCAGCGCCAATGAAGTTAAAGAAAAATACTCCCTTTGTCCCAAACTATAAGAATGTTTTTAACACTACACTACTGTCAAAAACGTTCTTATATTATAAGACGGAGGGAGTAAGGCAGGAGCAATGGTATGCGCCGTTCGGCCGTGTTGCGTGTGTTAAACTACCATCAGGATGCAGAAAAGCAGTCGCCTGCGTCCCCCGTGTCGCCCCTCCCGTGGCGACACGGGGAAACCCTAGCCGCCGCCACTAGCGGCCCCCTCGCGACCCTCCCCTCGCATCTCCGCCGCCGGAGAGCTCGCCGGCTAAGCTGTGCTGAGCCCGGGGATGGTGGCGGCGGGGCGGATCCGTCCTCACGCGGCACTAGTGCTGCGCCCCCTCCCCTCCCCGAGATCTGGCCGCGCGTCTCGGGCGTCCCCTCCGGCTGCTGCTTTTCCCCTTGTCTTCCGGCGTCGCTGCATCGTGGTGATCTTCCCCCGACGTCCGGCTTCGGCCCTGTTGCTGCTCCCCTGCAATTCTCTGACGGCGCGGCCCAGCTCCTCTGCTGCAAGTGCTGCTGTCGGCCGGTGTGCAGGCGAGCCGTTTCGGGCGGGCCGGCGTGCCCGGCTACGACCCTGCTGCTGCTCTCCTGCTATCCCCTGGCGGCGCAGCCCAGCTCCTCTGCTGCGTTGCTGCTGCAGGCACAGTCTTTTCGGGCGGGCCGGCGCCTTGCTGGCGGGGGCTCTGCGTGTCTGCCTCGTGTAGGTGGGTCGATTCGTCCCCGGCGGCGTCTGCCACTGAGCTATGGTGTTGGCTCTGGTTTGGTGGTGTTGAGGTCATGTGGTCGATCCCGGCGGCAACCGTGTGCCGGCCTAGTGGCGTGGTGGGCGCGTGTGACCACACAGGGCCTTTCGCTGCAGCTGCTCCGGCCCGGTGTTCCTGGACCTGCGTCTTCTAATGTCCACGGTTCTATCGGCGTCCTCTACCGGTGCGGTTTCAGCCCATCGACCCGATAGTTGCGTTCCTTCCTGCTACCTCGGCTCGCCGATGTCCTGACGGCAGTGGCCCCAGCGGCTCGGATCTGCGCCTTCCAGTTCCTTGCTAGCTGGCCTTGCCCACTGGTGTCGCTCCCCTGTGTTGGTTCTCTCTGCCCTGCTGCCTCCCCGACCATGCCCACCTCCACTCCACACCTTGCCTTGTGCCTGATTCATTGCTCGTGTTCGGCGGCGCTCAGTAACGTCCTTCGGTGACAAGTGCAACCCCACACCCCCTTCCTGAGGCGGTGGTTCTGGGCGGCGCCCGACTTGCTCATCTTCAGACTTCCGACTCGGCGGCTATGGGATTGCTTGGATTCAAGCCAGGGCGAAAGCCTTGCTCGGCTTGCCGATGCTGGCAGCGGCTACACCCACGGTTGTCGTTTTCCTTCTTGGAGGCGCTTCCATGGCCTTCATCTATGCCCCTCTTCGAGCTCAGGGGAAACCCTTGGTCCGGTTCTTCGGATCGGATGGCGATGGCGTCATGGTGTCGTGCTCCGTCTTGAAGGCGCTATCTTGATTGCTCGCGGTGTCCCTGTGGTTGGCTCTTGTGATGTTGACTGTGGTGGTGGTTTCGGGCTGCCCCCTCTACTTCGGGGCATGTTGGGTTTAGCCATGTTGTACACTCTGTTCGGGCCAAGAATCGCCTTTCTCTCTGCTCCGTACACCATATCCACGCCCTTTTGCGTTCGTGTATTGCGTTGTACCCTTTATGTACTCTTTCTAATTTCTTCTATCAATGAAATGATACGCAAGCTTTGCGTATTCACGAAAAAAAAGTTAAACTGCCGCCAGCCTTTGGCTAGTGTGGGCTGAGCCTATCTTAGCTAGCTCAACTGTTCTCTCTCTCTCTCTCAAAAAAAAGTAGCTTAAGTATTTGTGTGTGTCTGTGTGTGTTTGCGATTTTTCTCGGTTTTTCCCTTTTCAAGTGGTTTTCGTTTTGCTTTCATAAAAACACAAATATGTGAACATTTTATATATTTTTTTATATTACAAAAAATTTCTGAACAATTTTTAAAATTCTGTATTTTTAAAAAAATAGTAAATGAAAACATGAAGATGAAAAATGACAAAAGGAAAAAAGTGATGAAAGAACTAGAAATAAGAAAACCCGAAGAACAACTTTTTATCGGATGTCCCCGAAGGGATGAAGAACAACCTTTTTAGGGCTACATGAACAAAGACCACTTAAAGGACCATGAAAAGTTGCTCTAAAACAATGGTAGCGAACGAACGTAAATAAGTTGTCCTGCCTCGCTTGCTAATGGGCCTGACCCACGATGATCGCCATGTGCAAATCATCAATAAATTGGCGCAATGAGCGTCATATAGGATTTTCCCCAATGGCCTCCCTCACTTCTCTCCCATTTTTATATTTAAGCGGTTTAATTTTTTTAAACCTAATGCATCACCTAAATGTCAGAAAATTATCAAAATATACCCCAATCCTCCATTTCTCGAGTGAATTGCAAAAACCACCACATTTGAAGTTCTCGTTCGGAATTGCCACCACATTTCTTACGCGCCCCAAAGATCTATTGATTTTCTTGTTAATTTTCTCAATAAACATTGATGACCGATTTGAATCATTTTAATCCAATTTCTGACATGTCGGATCCACTTGTAAGCGCTGACGTTGCACAAAACGGTCAACACAAACTGCGTTGACGGTTAAGTTGGACATGGGACCCACCAATCAGAGTTTGCCACTATGTTTATCTTTGTACCATTTCATCGAACAGCTTGCGCGCAGAACGGCGACGATTCTTGGAGCTCGTGTTGGTTCTCGCCCGTGAACCGTGTTGTGGCCTAGGGATGGAGGTGAGGTGGTTTGTGCGGTCGGAGTCGTCGAGGTTGACCGGAGCCTCGCTGGCGTCGAGGAACAGCATGGACTCCGGCCACAAGCTCATACCACCACCGCCTCAGCGTGTGCCGCAACGTCGCCCCTCGCCGGCCACAACCTCCCCCCGGCCTCTTCTGCTCCACCGGCCACACCCTCCCGAGCCCCTGCTCCCTTCCCCGAAGAACCAAGCCATGGCCGCCACTAAGCTTCGGCCATGCACCACCTCGGCCATGGCTACACCAGCACCGCCCAGGAGCTCAGCCGGCCAGCACCCCTTCGATGGCCGTCACGCGCGTCACAACATCGCCCTCCGGCGAGCAGCGGGAACTGGAGCAGTGGAGCTCCTGCGCCGGCACCTAGGCCATTCGACGCGTCATGGCGGCGCCCTCCAGCCTGGCAGCCGGCTCCGCCCAGGCGTGGCCTGCTGCTGCTCCCGGTGCGTGCCGGAAGGCTATGTTTGGTTGCCGGGGAGAGAAATTCCAGGATAAGAAAAGCACGGGTGTAATTTTCTTCAGACAGTTGTGCGGCGATGAGATGAAGTCGACCAGAACGGCCGCAGTGGTCTGATCCATTCGAGCAGAGAAGAGAGAGAGAGAGGAGGGGAAATCTTCCATGGAGTCGGGGGTAGTTTATATTTTGCCCAGGGATTTGACAGGGATGGGGCAGGATATCTCTCTCTCGCGCGCGCGCATCCAACAAATTCACAGTTAGATAGCGCCGAGATGGCTTTTCACCGGTGACAACTACCTAGGGAAAGGGTGGGGTGGGGATACCGGGGGAATCCAGGACAACCAAACGAGCCCTTACCAGGTGTGGCCTGCTGCTGCTCCCGCTACGTGCCGGAGGCCTTGGCCGGCGGCTCCGCACGACTCCTCCTGGGCAGGGCCTCACCGGACAGTACGCCCCCGTGCCTTTCTCTTCCTCTAGTGAGGCCGGCCTTGCCTGACAGTACACCCTCCGTCGCCTCCGACGAGCTTCACCACGAGCCTGGCCGTTGCTTCCCTGCGACCTGCTCGCTCACGACCATGTTGCATACCTGTTCGATGGAATGCCTCCAAAGAGAACAAGAAGACTTAGGAGACACAAGGCTGCTCACGGGTGGACCTCTGTTCAGCATAGCATATCAGTAAATAAACGATGCTGACCGTTTACTGCCATGTCTACACTTACAGGTGGACCCAACAGGTCGGAAATCGGATTAAAACGGTTCAAAACGGTCAGCAGTGTTTATTGAGAAAATTAACAAGAAAACCGGTAGACTTTTGGGGCGCGCAAGAGATGTGGTGGCAATTCCGAATGAGAACTTCAAAATGTGGCCGTTTTCTTCGATTCACTCTCATTTCTTCCACTTATCCATGTCCACCACAATCTCAACTTGAGCTCACCATAAAGCTACCCTTGGCGCAGCAAAAGCCCTTCTTCTTCTCTCTTTCTCTCTCCCTATAAAGCTTATATCTCCCCGAGCCAACCATCGCTCACCAATTCCAACCTCTCCCACCCGACCACGCCATACCTTTCCACCGTCGTTCCTACCTCCTTGTGCACTTCTCTTATGCGTCGCCATCGCCCCTCTCGCATGTTACACAACCGTGCCACCTCGTTGACACAACTTTGTTGCCGTCGAAGATCCGTTGACCCTCGTTGATTTCTTTTTTATTTTATTTTTGCACACAAAGTAGTGTTGCTGATGTAGTATTCCCATGTTCTTCGGTTCTTCTGCTCCACACCCTTGATTTTCCATCGTCCCCAATCCGTGACCACCATGGCTTGGACGTTACATCATGTTACCAGAGCTAACAACCTGTCAGGACCCCGATCCTAAGTCACACTGATCTAGCATGTAACACATCATATCACTTTGCGGCCTCACGCGCGACATCTCCGCGGGTGCCACTTTACCTAGCCCGGGACCATTTGCGCCTTTTGGCTCACGTATATGATAGTGTCACTAGCATCCATACGACAGAGAACCCGGGCCGACATGACTAGTTGTAAACCCAAGGTGGCACTAACTTACAGGGACAAGCATATATGACCCAGCAATGCACGTGTCGGTCATCAACGTATGAACCCAAGTCGTAGCAAGCTACAAGGACTTAAAGGAACAACATGTGACATTTCCCCGAAGGGACAGACACAAGAGCAAAGAAGGACACATGCCGATCATCCCATGTGTTCCGGAGCAGTAGCAAGCTACCATGACTCAGTGGAAGGACTAGGAGACATGTCCCCATAAGAGAGGCCAAGAATAAACAACTAAATTGTCGGATCCCACACATACCAAGCATTTCAATAACATACACACAATATGCTCGATATGTGCAAATACAAAATGGCATCACAAAAAAACTCTACGACTCAAATTATTTATTCAATAGGCTCTGAGGAGCCATATATTACAAGCATGGGTCTGATGACCCAACATTCAAGTCATACAAGCAACAAGCACATGCCGAAGCATAAACATGTCTGACTACAGACGTCTGAAAAGAGAGAATGCTAGTAAGCCTGTCTATATACAAGACCCTCCAAAGGGTACAAGATCGTAGCTAAGGTAACATGCTAAACGTTGAAGTCCACGCGAAACTACTAGTGAGACTGAAGTCTCCTCTGCAAAACATAAATTAAGCAAACATGAGTACAAATGTACTCTGCAAGACTTATATCAGAATTAGCTACAGATGTATCAGTATCAACAAAGGGGTGGTGGAGTTTAACTGCAGCAAGCCAGCTTTGACTTACTACGACTACTGGTGACTCTTTTGAGGTGGCGCACACGAGTCCACATATTCACCATATCAATACACCAATATGGATCCGCTATCGTCTCCCTACGAGAAGGCCATCCATTGCACTCACGCTTATCTTGCGCATTTTTGAGTATCCACTTTCACTTGTCTATGAACTGCATAAGCAACCCAGTAGTCCATTACCGCGGACGCGGCTATTTGAATAGATCATGCTAACCCTGCAGGGGTGTTCTTCACACACGCTCTCACCACTTATCACAGTTTACACGACATGTACTCGGAAACCTTTCAAGCGGAAGCCCAGCGAGGGTGCCGACCACGACCTGACTAGCCACACGAGACTCTAGTCCCGGTTTATCGCTTATTCAGGTTCCATCCGCAAGGAAGTCCGAGCGAGGTTTCACTCACGGCCCCGAACGATGAGAGCAGGGTTCCCAAGAGCACCGTTCTGGTGTCATCCCGGTACACCATGCCTCGTGTCTCTACCGCACCATCGCCCACCCCTAGGGTCAGTGCTACGCACGGCCCCAACACATATCCTACAAACACCAGAAACTAGTTGCAACTCCTGAACAGAGACGAAGGTGATTAATAAGTCGAGAGGGTCAATTAAGTATCCCAATGCGTGGTAGTAACTGTCTTGGATCACAAACACGGAAATCGGTTCCTGAGGATGGTTTCAATGAGACAACCCACCATGTACTTCTACATGGCCTCTCACCACTATGTTTACCAAATCATGTTCACACACTTAGCTCTCAACAGTAGGACATGAAGACCACATTCCAATTCATCCCCGATGAATCAGACCTGACACAACTCTAAGCAATAGCAGGCACAACAAGCAAGCATAAATGAGTAGGCACATCATGGCTTAAACAACTCCTACTCATACTAGTGGGTTTCAACTATTTACTGTGGCAAAGACAGGTCATGCAGAGGAAAGGGGTTCAACTACCGCAACATGTAACAGTTGAATCGTTGTTGTCCTAATGCAGTAAAAGAGAGCAGGAGCGCGAGAGTGGGATTGTATCGGAATGCTCAAAGGGAGTTTGCTTGCCTGGCACTTTTAAAGATAGTAATAGCTCTTCATCGGTGTCAACGATCACAACGTCCACTTAGAGGGAACAACACCGGCAAACAAAGAAGGATCACAATCAATGCAATGCAACAATATGATGCATGATCATGACACGACAATATGCTATTGGTTGAGCTAATGCAACTAGCAACCAGATTAAATGAAGTTGGTTTGAACCAAATATTCAAATTCAACTCCATATGTGATTATTCAATCGTCATTTATTTGATTTTTCTAATTCAGCATCTATAAGTTGTTTCAACATGCATGAAATGCCATAAACAGATTCTTTGGATTTTTCCGATCATTTTCCATACATAAATTATTTTCATTGGAGTTATATATTATTTTCTATGAATTTTTGAAGTTTAAATAATTTCTGGATTTTTCTAGTTATTTAGAATTAAACATAATCCAGTAAATGGTTTACTGTGTCAGCATGACATCATGCTCATGTCAGCGGTCAATGGAGTGGCCAAGGTCAAACTGACCAGGGGGTCACACGTGTCAGTCTCTCCTATAATGAAGAGTGTTAATTAGCACTAATTTAACCCTAAGCCTAAACTAAGCAGGTCCTGGGCCACATGTCAGTTGGTTAGGGGGAGTCAAACCCCTGGTCACGTGGGGTCAGACCCACCGGCGATTAGTCGCTGGCGAGGTCTGTGGTGTTTGAACGCGTCGGAAACACGCTGTGGTGCCCCGTTTGACACGCGGCTGGGCTCTTTGGAGAGCTGATGCTTCAGCGCATCCAACGGTGGGCTTAGCCGGAGCTGAGGTGGCCAGAGTCGATGGCAGCGAGCACAAACGAGGCGGCCGGTGTTCGGGTGTTCGCGAGATCGGTGCTACAATGCGCAAATGAGCGCAACGAGGCTCTAGCGTGGCGGTGAGCATGTTGGACGCACGCTCGGGACCAAATGGTCACCGGAGCGTCATCGGTGATGAGCACAGGCAGTGGTGCGTTCGATCATAGGCGAGACGGTGGCTATGGCATGCAAACAAGATGAATGAGAGGGGGTTCGGGTGTGGAGCTCACGGGGGTTACAACGGTGGCCTCGGCGAGCTCGGGGAGGGGCTGGTGAGGACGTGCAGTCACCGGCGATCTCGGTCAGCCATGGTTGAAGAAGACGATGGGGAGAGCGCTTGGGGGCGTCCGACGGCACGTGGGTCATCGGGGAGGCGTAGGCGACGGTGGTAGAGCTCTGGGATGCGGTAGTGAGGCGAGGCGGTGACGGTGCTGCAACGGCAGGGAGCGGCGGCGACAAGCGTGCTCGGGTTCATTGCAGGGAGAGAGCAGAGGAGGGGAAAGGAGGAGTGGATAGGCCGGAGGAGTCAGAGGGGTTGCTTGGCGTCTCCAGCCAGCCTCCAGCGTCATGGAAGCAGGAGGTGGCTCGAGCGCGTGCCGGCCCACGGCGACCATGTGCGTGACGTCCTTCTGACGCAAGGTTAGTGGTGACTAGCACTATGGGCCAGTGGGCCGCACAGGTTAGCCCCCCCTCTCTCTGTCTTTCCTAATTCTTTCCGATTTTCTATTTTGCAGGTTTGTTTTGATTTAGTTTAAAATAGCAAATCACTTTTATAAATCCTGCAAATAATTGTGGGCACTATTTGAATTATTTCCAACAGCCCACATTTAGTTTCAGAATTATTTGAGCAATTAACATAATTATAGAAGTTAAATGCCCAAATTCAAATACTCCCTCCGTTTCTTTTTAGTCTGCATATAAGATTTGGTCAACGTCAAATTTAGTAAAGTTTGACCAACTTTATAGAAAAAAACATCAACATCTACGATACTAAAGCTATATGGTATGAAAATTAATTTCATGATGCATCTAACATTATTGATTTCATATTATGAACCTTGATAATCTTTTCTATAAACTTAGTCAAAGTTAACAAAGTTTGACTTAGACCAAATCTTATATGCAGACTAAAAAGAAACGGAGGGAGTACATAATGATTTAATTCAAAAATCGAGAGTGACCTAGAAAAATGTGCACCATTTTTGGATGAGGTTCTAAACCAACCCAAAAATGATGAACTTTTGTGAAGGGCATTTTGGGTTCATTGAAACAATTTTCGGTTGAACCTGGTATGTTCAAGGGGGGTGTTGGGGTTTGTAGATCCCCATTTCAAGTTTGAAAAAAATTTAAACATGATGCATGGATGCTGATGCAACTAATTACAATCAATTGTGGGGCTGTGACACAAACGGTCCGGTTTGAGCTTTAGTCTTAAGATCTATCCACTGATATTGGCCAATTGGTTGCTGATTGCTCTCAAGCATTTGTTTGTAAATCCAAAATCAGCCTTTGGGGAGGTTTGGAAGAGGTTGCAAATGTCATTATCCAAGCCAAACACGTTTAGCATGTGTGATGAGTTTGTTCCAGGAATGGGTGATGAATGAGTTTGAGCCCCTGTGGTTCATGCATAAGAAGGTGGACAGGCAGCATTGCTGCTGTAAATGTCTGTAAGAAACTCTTTATTTCAAACTGAATGACTGTATTGCTGCTTTAAAGCTAGTACAAACTTGAGACACTTATTTTGGGACAGAGAGAGTACAAGTTTGCATGACAACAATTATATTTTTAGTGGTAGGCTTGATCACATTTTTTTTGAACCGGGCATTACCCCTTTCCATTACTGCGACATAATGGAAATACATCATTTGTCCAGAAAATGAGACGGGGAAGAGGAAAGCGGGTTCAAGCATCGTCGGGAAACCCACTGTGAGCACTCGCCATCGAGATTACTCACTGTGGGGCGAAAACCCGACGACACCATTACATCAAACCATCATCACCAACTACTGCAGGACTGTCTAGTTTTTGAAGAAAAAGCATAGGAAATGCCCACACATGAGCATCAAAATGTCACTCATCCCTCAACTAAACAAAGTGCACCCTGAGACGAGCTGGAGAGTCTTGGTCATCTCCTTTCCTTTCTTTAGCGAGCTCCATCTTGCTGGTATGCCGTGGCACATATTTGCATCAGCCTTGAGGCACTGTTCTTCAGCATGGTCCCTCCTATCCCCAAGTCGTCCGCATCCCTCTTCTGTTTCATTAGCCCTGCCCAGTAACACAAAAGTGCACAAGTGGAAAATGTGCATTCAAACGGGGTTTTAAGAGGTATGAATTCAAATGTAGCTCTATTGCGGCAAGTCCAAATAGCCCAATAGATGGCTGCAATACCAATCGTATAGAATATCTCTCCATCTTGGAAAAAATATTGACACCAGGAATAAGCTTGCCACATGTTGTTAGGACATAAGTCAGTACCAAACACACATGCCACAGCTCTCCAAGTCACCCTGGCTATCGGACAGGTGAAGAACAAATGTTGAGATGTTTCTGTTTCTGCGCAAAAAGAGCATTTAGGGTTCCTTTTCCAACCCATGTGTTTCATCACATCTCTGGTCAGTATCACGTTCTACGATAAATGCCACATAAAAAGTTGTATCTTCAAAGGAATACAAGCCTTCCATATCCAACGATAATCACATCCTGAGATATTCCTCTCCAAGAAAGAGTAAACTGATCTAGTTGTAAAGTATGTTTTAGAACCCAAAGCCCATTTAATAGTGTCACTTTCCTCAAAAACACATGCTTTCCTGACTGCATCAATCATCTTTTACCACTGTTCCCCAAGCTCATGGCTTAATCTTCTTTGAAAGGAAGATAAGGGGTCAGCCGCCAAGCAAGTGTTGACAGTGTAGTCAAGGTAATTACATATAGAGAATAACCTAGGGAATTGTTCAACAAAAGACACTTGATCCCCTACAGGATCCATCCAAAGCCTGGCAATGTTAACAGATTGGATCGATACTCGCCTTCCAGCCATATACAACTCCTTAACCTTCATTATTGCTTTCCAACATGGAGAATCACTGATCTTCCATTTAATTGAAGCAACTGTGTCTCTATGAAAGTAATTGGCTTTAACAATTTCTTGCCAAAGTCCTTTTTTAGTTTCAAGTTTCCACCACCATTTACTAAGCAAACTCAAGTTTTTCTTATGGAGGTCCTTGACTCCCAACCCCCCTTTACTTTTAGACCGACAAATTCTAGTCCATTTGACCAAGTAATACCGTTTTCTGTTCTTGGTAACCTACCAGAAGAACCTCCTCCTATGTTTATCCAATCTTGCTATCATGGTTTTTGAGAGCAAGAACATGGATAAGTAATAGTAAGCAATGCTAAAAATGTTAGCATTAAGCAGATTCAGTCTGCCCCCTGAAGAGGCATTGCTCCCTAAACCAGATTCACACCTTTTTATATATCTAGCTTCCAAGAATTACAAATCCACCCCCTCTCAAAGAGGAGTAACTTACATGGACGCCTAAATATTTCATAGGGAAGTGCCCAATCTAACAATTAAACACATTTGCATATGTTATCAAAATATTGTCATCTCCACCAACAAACAAAATCTCACTTTTCTGGAAATTAATTTTCAAACCAGACATTAGTTCAAACATATAGAGTAGTATTTTTAGGTTTAGGGCTTTCTCTGGGTCATGCCCAATGCATAACACTGTGTCATCCGCATACTGCAGGATGGCCACACTATTTTCAACTAGCTCAAGTGCCAAACCAGTAATCAACCCATGTTTTTGTGCTTGAAGCACCATCTTACATAGGAATTTAGCTGCAATATTGAACAAGAAAGGGGAAGCTGAGTCCCTTTGCCTCACTCATTACAGGAATCAGGAACTTTGCCGTCTGCCATGGCTGACGACAAATGCATGCTTGGCGGACGGCAAAGGGCTTTGCCGTCAGCCAGCAGACGGCAACACGTCTAGCTGAACAGACTACGGCAAAGGCCTCTTTGTCGTCTGCTGGCTAACGACAAAGACCTTTGCATCTTTGCCGTCTGCCAGCAGAAGGCAAAGGGCCTGGACGGCACATGTGCCAGCTTAGGTCCGTTAAGGGGTTAACGACATGCTTTGTCGTCTGCTGGAAGACGACAAAGACCATTGCACCTTTGCCGTCTACCAACAGATGGCAAAGTAACCAAATAGTCACTTTGTGCATTTGAAAACTGAACCAAAAAACCATACCGAAAATAAACCGAACCGAACCGATTTTATGGTGTTTATGGTTTCTGGTTTCGGTATAGTATGAACTTTTCATACCGATTTGAACTTTGGTTTTTATGGTATATACGGAAAAACCGAACGGTTAACCGAATAAACCGAAGTAAAAAATAAATTTATATTTCTTGATATGAACAACCATAAAAGTTGTCATTTTTCTTGTACATGAGTGTAATTCACTATAAGCACGTAAATTTTCTTGTAATATAGTCATTTTTCTCTTTTTAAAATGCTAACCACGTCCATAACCATCAACAGATGAATCAAAGCATTCATATATACTTATATATGTAGTCATATACTATTTTTGTGAAATAGTATGTGTTTTGAGTCATAAATTTGCAAATTATTATACATCATTTTCAATTCGCGTCAACTTTGGTTTTTATGGTATATACCTAAATAATTTGGTATATACCAAAACCGAACCGTATTTTATTTTCATACCGTATTTACCGAAGTATTAGTACCATACAAACCGAAAAACCGTATAAACTGAACCATGTAAACCGAATAAACCGAACACACAGGGTGACAAAATAGGCCAGCCCCCAGGTGCTGCCATGTGGCATGCTAAGCCGTCTGCTGGCACACGGCAAAGGTGCAATGGTCTTGGTATGTCTTGACTTGTGCGAAGAGTGAAGGGTGAAGTGGGGGAGAGGAAAACGAGAGGCAAATGGCAAAAAACATAATGCGAGGGAGAAGAGTTTGTGATGGGTACTTGGTATGTCTTGACTTGTGCGAAGACCTCCCCGGCAACGGCGCCAGAAATCCTTCTTGCTACCTCTTGAGCATGCGTTGGTTTTTCCCTTGAAGAGGAAAGGGTGATGCATCAAAGTAGCGTAAGTATTTCCCTCAGTTTTGAGAACCAAGGTATCAATCCAGTAGGAGGCTACACTCCAAGTCCCTCGTACCTACACAAACAAACAAGAACCTCGCAACCAGCACGATAAAGGGGTTGTCAATCCTTTCATGGCCACTTGCAAAAGTGAGATCTGATAGAGATAATAAGATAAGATAAATATTTTTGGTATTTTTATGATGTAGATTGAAAAGTAAAGATTGCAAAATAAAGTAGATCAAAAACTTATATGAGGAAAATAGACCCGGGGGCCATAGGTTTCACTAGTGGCTTCTCTCAAGATAGCATAAGTATTACAGTGGGTGAACAAATTACTGTCGAGCAATTGATAGAAAAGTGCATAGGTATGGGAATATCTAGGCATGATCATGTATATAGGCATCATGTCCGCAACAAGTAGATCAACTCCTGCCTGCATCTACTACTATTACTCCACACATCGACCGCTATCCAGCATGCATCTAGAGTATTAAGTTCATAATAACAGAGTAATGCATTAAGCAAGATGACATGATGTAGAAGGATAAACTCAAGCAATATGATATAAACCCCATATTTTTATCCTCGTTGGCAACAATACAATACGTGCCTTGCTGCCCTTGCTGTCACTGGGAATGGACACTGCAAGATTGAACCCAAAGCTAAGCACTTCTCCCATTGCAAGAAAGATCAATCTAGCAGGCCAAACCAAACTGATAATTCGAAGAGACTTGCAAAGATAACCAATCATACATAAAAGAATTCAGAGGAGATTCGAATATTTCTCATAGATAAACTTGATCATAAACCCACAATTCATTGGATCTTGACAAACACACCACAAAAAGAGTTACATCGAATAGATCTCCAAGAAGATCAAGGAGAACATTGTATTGAGATTCAAAGAGAGAGAAGAAGCCATCTAGCTAATAACTATGGACCCGAAGGTCTGTGGTAAACTACTCACAACTCATCGGAGAGGCTATGGTGTTGATGTAGAAGCCCTCCATTTCGATTCCCCCTCCGGCAGAGCGCCGGAAAAGGCTCCAAGATGGGATCTCCCGAAAACAAAAGGTTATGGCGGTGGAAATAGAGTTTCGTGGTGCTCCTGGATGTTTTCGAGGTACGTGTATATATATATATATATATATAATATATATATATATATATATATATATATAGGCGAAGGAAGTCGGTCAGGGGAGCCACGAGGGGCCCACAAGGGTGGTGGGGCGCGCCCACCCCCCTATGGCGCGCCCTCCTGCCTCGTGGCTTCCTCGTTCGCTTCTTGACGTTCACTCCAAGTGTCCTGGATTGTGTTTGTTCCAAAAATAACTCTCCCGAAGGTTTCATTCCGTTTGGACTCCGTTTGATATTCCTTTTCTGCGAAACACTGAAACAGGCAAAAAACATCAATTTGGGCTGGGCCTCCGGTTAATAGGTTAGTCCCAAAAATGATATAAAAGTGTTTAGTAAATCCCATAAACATCCAAAACAGGTAATATAATAGCATGGACCAATAAAAAATTATAGATACGTTGGAGACGTATCAAGTATCCCCAAGCTTAATTCCTGCTCGTCCTCGAGTAGGTAAATTGTAAAAACAGAATTTTTGATGTGGAATGCTACCTAGCATATTTCTCAATGTTTCTTTATTGTGGCATGAATGTTCAGATCCAAATGATTCAAAATAAAAGTTCATATTGATATAAACATAGTAATACTTCAACCATACTAACAAGTAAGCATGTGTTATCAAAATAACATAACCAAAGAAAGCTTATCCCTACAAAATCATATAGTTAGGCTATGCTTCATTTACGTCACACAAAATACTCCCATCATGCACAACCCCGGTTTCAGCCAAGCAATTGGTTCATACTTTTAAACGGCTTTAGCTTTTTTCAACTCTCACACAATGCATGAGCGTAAGCCATGGATATAGCGTTATGGGTGGAGTAGAATATGATGATGGAGGCTGTGTGGAGAAGACAAAAAAAGGAGAAAGTCTCACATTGACTAGGTGTATCAAAGGGCTATGGAGATTCCCATTAATAGATATCAATGTGAGTGAGTAGGGATTGCCATGCAACGGATGCACTAGAGCTATAAATGTATGAAAGCTCAACAAAAGAAACTAAGTGGGTGCGCATCCAACTCGCTTGCTCACGAAGACCTAGGGCATTTTGAGGAAGCCCATCATTGGAATATACAAGCCAAGTTCTATAATGAAAAAATCCCACTAGTATATGAAAGTGACAACATAGGAGACTCTCTATCATGAAGATTATGGTGCTACTTTGAAGCACAAGTGTGGAAAAAGCATAGTAACATTGTCCATTCTCTCTTTTTCTCTCATTTTTTTGGTGGGCTTCTTTGGCCTTTTTTTATTTGGGCTTCTTTGGCCTCGTCTATTTTTTTTGTAAAGTCCGAAGTCTCATCCCGACTTGTGGGGGAATCATAGTCTCCATCATCCTTTCCTCACTTGGGACAATGCTCTAATAATGAAGATCATCACACTTTTATTGATTTACAACTCAAGAATTACAACTCAACACTTAGAACAAAATATGACTCTATGTGAATGCCTCCGGCGGTGTACCGGGATATGCAATGAATCAAGAGTGACATGTATGAAAGAATTATGAAGGTGGCTTTACCACAAATACAATGTAAACTACATGATCATGCAAAAGCATTATGACAATGATGGAGCGTATCATAATAAACGGAACGGTGGAAAGTTGCATGGCAATATATCTCGGAATGGCTATGGAAATGCCATAATAGCTAGGTATGGTGGCTGTTTTGAGGAAGATATAAGGAGGTTTATGTGTGATAGAGTGTATCTTATCACGGAGTTTGGATGCACCGGCGAAGTTTGCACCAACTCTCAAGGTGAGAAAGGGCAATGCACGGTACCGTAGAGGCTAGCAAATTGCGGAAAGGTAAGAGTGCGTATAATCCATGGACTCACATTAGTCATAAAGAACTCATATACTTATTGCAAAAGTTTATTAGACCTCGAAGCAAAGTACTACTATGCATGCTCCTAGGGGAAGGGTTGGTAGGAGTTAACCATCGCGCGATCGCGACCTCCACACATAAGGAAGGCCATCAAAGAGCACCTCATGCTACAAATTTGTTACACAACTTTTACCATACGTGCATGCTACGAGACTTGCCAACTTCAACACAAGTATTTCTCAATTTCATAATTACCCAACTAGCATGATTCTAATATTACCACCTCTATATCTCAAAACAATTATCAAGTATCAAATTGATCATAGTGTTTAATGCACTCTATATGATAGTTTTTATTATACCCAACTTGGATGCCCATCATATTAGGACTAAATTCATAACCAAAGCAAATACCATGCTGTTCTAAAAGACTCTCAAAATAATATAAGTGAAGCATGAGAGATCAATAATTTCTATAAAATAAAACCACTGCCGTGCTCTAAAAAGATATAAGTGAAGCACTAGAGCAAAATTATCTAGCTCAAAAGATATAAGTGAAGCACATAGAGTATTCTAATAAATTCTGAATCATGTGTGTCTCTCCCAAAAGGTGTGTACAGCAAGGATGATTGTTTTAAACTAAAAATCAAAGACTCATATCATACAAGACGCTCCAAGCAAAACACATATCATGTGGTGAATAAAAATATAGTTCCAAGTAAAGTTACCGATAGACGAAGATGAAAGAGGGGATGCCTTCCGGGGCATCCCCAATCTTAGGCTTTTGGTTGTCCTTGAATTTATCTTGGAGTGCCTTGGGAATCCCCAAGCTTAGTATCTTGCCACTCCTTATTCCGTAGTCCATCAAATCTTTACCCAAAACTTGAAAACTTCACAACACAAAACTCAACAGAAAATCTCATAACCTCCGTTAGTGCAAGAAAGAAAACCACTACTTAAGGTACTGTAATGAACTCATTATTTATTTATATTCGTGTTAAACCTACTGTATTACAACTTCTCTATGGTTCATACCCCCCTATACTAGCCATAGGTTCATCAAAATAAGCAAACAACACACGAAAAACAGAATCTGTCAAAAACAGAACAGTCTGTAGCAATCTGTAACTTTCAAATACTTTTGTAACTCCAAAAGATCTGAAATAAACTGGTGGACGTGAGGAATTTGTCTATTAATATATTCAAAAATAATAAACCTAAAATAACTCTCCAGTAAAACATGGCAGCTAATCTCGTGAGCGCTAAAGTTTCTGGTTTTTACAGCAAGATCATAAAGACTTCACCCAAGTTTTCCCAAAGGTTCTACTTGGCACAAACACTAATTAAAACATAAAAACACATCTAAACAGAGGCTAGATGATTTATTTAATATTAAACAAGAACAAAAATCAAGGAACAAAAATAAAATTGGGCTGCCTCCCAACAAACGCTATCGTTGAACGCCCCTAGTTAGGCATAAAAGCGAGGATAGATCTAGTGTTGCCATCTTTGGTATTCAATTCATAAGTGGCTCTCATAATAGATTCATAAGGTAATTTGATTTTCTTTCTAGGAAAGTGTTCCATGCCTTTCCTTACTGGAAATTGGAATCTAATATTTCCTTCCTTCATATCAATAATTGCACCAATCGTTCTAAGGAAAGGTCTACCAAGAATAATAGGACATGAAAGATTGCAATCTATATCAAGAACAATAAAATCTACGGGCACATAATTCCTATTTGCAACAATAAGAACATCATTAATTCTACCCATAGGTTTCTTAATAGTGGAATCCGCAAGGTGCAAGTTTAGAGAGCAATCATCAAATTCAGGGAAACCTAACACATCACACAAAGTTTTTGGTATCATGGAAACACTAGCACCCAAATCACACAAATCATAGAATTCATGATCTTTAGTTTTAATTTTAATTGTAGGTTCCCACTCATCATAAAGTTTTCTAGGGATAGAAACTTCTAATTCAAGTTTTTCTTCATAAGATTGCATCAAAGCATTAGCGATATGTTTGGTAAAAGCTTTATTTTGACTATAAGCATGAGGAGAATTCAACACGGATTGCAACAAGGAAATTCAATCTACTAAAGAACAATTATCACAATTAAATTCCTTGAAATCCAAAATAGTGGGTTCATTGCTATGTAAAGTTTTGACCTCTTCAATCCCACGTTTATCAATTTTAGCATCTAGATCTAAAAACTCCAAATCATTGGGACGCCTTTCAACTAAAGTTGACTCATCTCCAGTCCCATTATTACCAAGATTCATATTGCAAAACAAAGATTTAATAGGGGACACATCAATCACTTTTAGATCTTCATCATTATTATCATGAAAATTAGAAGAACACGCTCTTACAAAGCATTCTTTCTTAGCACGCATTCTAGCGGTTCTTTCTTTGCACTCATCAATGGAAATTCTCATGGCTTTGAGAGACTCATTGATATCATGCTTAGGTGGAATAAATCTAAGTTTCAAAGAATCAACATCAAGAGAAATTCTATCCACCTTCCTAGCCAATTCATCAATCTTAGGCAATTTTTCTTCAAGCAAATCATTAAAATTCTTTTGAGAGATCATAAATTATTTAACACTAATCTCAAAATCAGAGGGCATCTTATTAAAATTTCCATAAGAGTTGTTGTAGGAATTACCATAATTATTAGAGGAATTACCAGGAAACGGCCTAGGATTAAAGTTTCCTCTATACGCATTGTTACCAAAATTATTCCTACCAACAAAATTCACATCCATAGATTCATTATTATTCTCAATCAAAGTAGACAAAGGCATATCATTAGGATCAATAGGAGCACTCTTATTAGCAAACAATTTCATAAGTTCATCCATCTTTCCACTCAAAACATTAATCTCTTCTATTGCATGAACCTTTTTACTAGTAGATCTTTCGGTGTGCCATTGAGAATAATTAACCATAATATAATCTAGGAGTTTAGTAGCGTCTCCTAAAGTGATTTCCATAAAAGTGCCTCCCGCGGCCGAATCTAAAAAATTTCTAGAAGCAAAATTCAATCCGAAATAATTTTTTTGTATGATCATCCATAAATTTAAACCATGTGCAGGGCAATTGCGAATCATTAATTTCATCCTCTCCCAAGCTTGTGCAACATGTTCATGATCAAGTTGCTTAAAATTCATAATATCATTTCTAAGAGATATGATCTTAGCGGGAGGAAAATACTTAGAGATAAAAGCATCTTTGCACTTATTCCATGAATCAATACTATTTTTAGGCAAAGAAGAAAACCAAGTTTTAGCATAATCTCTAAGTGAAAACGGATATATCTTCAGTTTAACAATATCATTATCCATGTCTTTCTTCTTTTGCATAGCGCACAAATCAACAAAGTTGTTTAGATGAGTAGCGGCATCTTCACTAGGAAGGCTGGAGAATTGATCTTTCATGATAAGATTCAACAAGGCAACATTAATTTCACAAGATTCAGCATCGGTAAGAGGAGAAATCAGAGTGCTAAGGAAATCATTATTGTTGGTATTGGAAAAATCACACAATTTAGTATTATCTTGAGCCATCGTGACAAGCAATCCAACACACAAGCACACAAAAAGGCAAGCGAAAAAGAGGCGAACGAGAAAGAGAGGGCGAATAAAACGGCAAGGATGAAGTGGGGGAGAGGAAAATGAGAGGCAAATGGCAAAAAATGTAATGCGAGGGAGAAGAGTTTCTGATGGGTACTTGGTATGTCTTGACTTGTGCGAAGACCTCCTCGGTAACAGCGACAGAAATCCTTCTTGCTACCTCTTGAGAATGCGTTGGTTTTTCCCTTGAAGAGGAAAGGGTGATGCATCAAAGTAGCGTAAGTATTTCCCTCAGTTTTGAGAACCATGGTATCAATCTAGTAGGAGGCTACACTCCAAGTCCCTCATACCTACACAAACAAACAAGAACCTCACAACCAACGCGATAAAGGGGTTGTCAATCCCTTCACGGGCACTTGCGAAAGTTAGATCTGATAGAGATAATAAGATAAGATAAATATTTTTGGTATTTTTATGATGTAGATTGAAAACTAAAGATTGCAAAATAAAGTAGATCAAAAACTTATACGATGGAAAATAGACCCGGGGGCCATAGGTTTCACTAGTGGCTTCTCTCAAGATAGCATAAGTATTATGGTGGATGAACAAATTACTGTCGAGCAATTGATAGAAAAGTGCATAGTTATGGGAATATCTAGGCATGATCATGTATATAGGCATCACGTCCGCAACAAGTAGATCGACCACTGCCTGCATCTACTACTATTACTCCACACTTCGACCGCTATCCAGCATGCATCTAGAGTATTAAGTTCATAAGAACAGAGTAACACATTAAGCCAGATGACATGATGTAGAAGGATAAACTCAAGAAATATGATATAAACCCCATCTTTTTATCCTCGATGGCAACAATACAATACGTGCCTTGCTGCCCCTGCTGTCACTGGGAAACGACACCGCAAGATTGAACCCAAAGCTAAGCACTTCTCCCATTGCAAGAAAGATCAATCTAGTAGGCCAAACCAAACTGATAATTCGAAGAGACTTGCAAAGATAACCGATCATACATAAAATAATTAAGAGGAGATTCAAATATTTCTCATATATAAACTTGATCATAAACCCACAATTCATCGGATCTTGACAAACACACCGCAAAAAGAGTTACATCGAATAGATCTCCAAGAAGATCGAGGAGAACATTATATTGAGATTCAAAGAGAGAGAAGAAGCCATCTAGCTAATAACTATGGACCCGAAGGTTTGTGGTAAACTACTCACAACTCATCAGGGAGGCTAAGGTGTTGATGTAGAATCCCTCTGTGATCGATTCCCCCTTCGGCAAAGCGCCGGAAAAGGCTCCAAGATGGGATCTCCCGGGAACAAAAGGTTACAGTGGTGGAAATAGGGTTTCGTGGTGCTCCTGGATGTTTTCGGGGTACATAGATATATATAGGCGAAGGAAGTCGGTCAGGGGAGCCACAAGGGGCCCACGAGGGTGGGGGGCGTGCCCACCCCCCTAGGGCGCGCCCTCCTGCCTCGTGGCTTCCTCGTCTGCTTCTTGACGTCCATGCTACCTCTTGAGCATGCACTTTTTTTCCTTGAAGAGGAAAGGTCATGCAGCAAAGTACCGTAAGTATTTCCCTTGGTTTTTGAGAACCAAGGTATCTATCCAGTAGGAGGCTCCTCAAAAGTCCCATGCACCTACACAACAAATAAGAACCTCACAACCAACGCGATAAAAGGGTTGTCAATCCCTTCACTGTAACTTGAGAAAGTGAGATCTGATAGAGATAATAAGATAAGATAAATATTTTTGGTATTTTTATGATATAGATTGGAAAATACAAGATGCAAATAAAAGTAGATGGAAAACTTGTGTGATAAAAGATAGACCCGGGGGCCATAGGTTTCACTAGTGGCTTCTCTCAAGATAGCATAAGTATTACGGTGGGTGAACAAATAATTGTCGAGCAATTGATAGAAAAGTGCATAGTTATGGGAATATCTAGGCATGATCATGTATATAGGCATCACGTTCGCAACAAGTAGATCGACTCCTGCCTGCATCTACTACTATTACTCCACACATTGACCGACTCCTGCCTGCATCTAGAGTATTAAGTTCATAAGAACAGCGTAATGCATTAAGCAAGATGACATGATGTAGAGGGATAAACTCAAGCAATATGATATAAACACCATCTTTTTATCCTCGATGGAAACAATACAATACGTGCCTTGCTACCCCTGCTGTCACTGGGAAAGGACACCGCAAGATTGAACCCAAAGCTAAGCACTTCTCCCATTGCAAGAAAGATCAATGTAGTAGGCCAGACCAAACTAATAATTCGAAGAGACTTGCAAAGATAACCAATCATACATAAAAGAATTCAAAGGAGATTCAAATATTTCTCATAGATAAACTTGATCATAAACCCACAATTCGTCGGATCTCGACAAACGCACCGCAAAAAGAGTTACATCAAATAGGTCTCCAAGAAGATCAAGGAGAACTTTGTATTGAGATTCAAAGAGAGAGAAGAAGCCATCTAGCTAATAACTATGGACCCGAAGGTCTGTGGTAAACTATTCACAACTCATCGGAGAGGACTTGGTGATGATGGAGAGGCCCTTCGTGGTCGATTCCCCCTCGGGCGGGGCGCCGGCAAAGGCTCCAAGATGGGATCTCGCGGATAAAGAAGGTTGCGGTGGTGGAAATAGTTTTTCGTGGTGCTCCTGGATGTTTTTGGGGTTCATGGATATATATAGGAGGAAGAAGTATGTCGGTTGACGCTCGAGGGGCCCACAAGGGTGGGGGGCGTGCCCACCACCTTAGGGCGCATCGGGCACCCTCGTGGCCGCCTCGTTCGCTTCTTGACGTCCACTCCAAGTCTCTTGGATTGCGTTTGTTCCAAAAAGATCGCTCCCGAAGGTTTCATTCTGTTTGGACTCCGTTTGATATTCCTTTCCTTCGAAACACTGAAATAGGCAAAAAAAAACAGCAATTCGGGCCGGGCCTCCGGTTAGTAGGTTAGTCCCAAAAATGATATAAAAGTGTAGAGTAAAGTCCATAAACATCTAAAACAGGTAATATAATAGCATGGAACAATCAAAAATTATAGATGCGTTGGAGACGTATCAAGCATCCCCAAGCTTAATTCGTGCTCGTCCTCGAGTAGGTAAATGATAAAAACAGAATTTTTGATGTGGAATGCTACCTAGCATAATTCTCAATCTAATTTTCTTTATGGTCGCATGATTGTTCAGATTCAAATGATTCAAGATAAAAGCTTATAAAACATAAAAATAGTAATACTTGAAGCATACTAACAAATAATCATGTCTTATCAAAATAGCATAGCCAAAGAAAGCTTATCCCTACAAAATCATATAGTTAGGCCATGCTTCATTTTCATCACACAAAATACTCCCACCATGCACAACCCCGATTTCAGCCAAGCAATTGGTTCATACTTTTTAACGCGCTTCAGCTTTTTCAACTCTTACACAATACATGAGCGCAAGCCATGGACATAGCACTATATGTGGTATATGGTGGTGGTTATGAAGACAAAAAGGGAGAAGATAGTCTCACATCAACTAGGCGTATCAACGAGCTATGGAGATGCCCATTAATAGATATCAATGTGAGTGAGTAGGGAGTGCCATGCAAAGGATGCACTAGAGCTATAAATATATGAAAGCTCAACAAAAGAAACTAACTGAGTGTGCATCCAACTTGCTTTCTCACGAAGACCTAGGGCGTTTTGAGGAAGCCCATCATTGGAATAGACAAGCCAAGTTCTGTAATGAAAAATTCCCACTAGTATATGAAAGTGACGACATAGGAGACTCTCTATCATGAAGATCATGGTGCTACTTTGAAGAACAAGTGTGGAAAAAAGATAGTAGCATTATCCCTTGTCTCTTTTGTCTCATTTCATTTTTTTATTTGGTGGGCTTCTTTGGCCTCTTTTTTTGTATGCGCTTCTTTGGCCTCTTTTATTTTTATAAAGTCTGAAGTCTCATCCCGACTTGTGGGGGAATCATAGTCTTCATCATCCTTTCCTCACTTGGGACAATGCTCTAATAATGAAGATCATCACACTTTTATTGATTTACAACTCAATACTTGGAACAAAATATGACTCTATGTGAATGCCTCCGGCGGTGTACCGGGATATGCAATGAATCAAGAGTGACATGTATGAAAAAAATTATGAAGGTGGCTTTGCCAAAAATATGATGTCAACTACATGATCATGCAAAGAGCAATATGACAATGATGGAGCTTGTCATAATAAACGAAACGGTGGAAAGTTGCATGGCAATATATCTCGGAATGGCTATGGAAATGCCATAATAGGTAGGAATGGTGGCTGTTTTGAGAAAGGTAAATAATGGGTGCATGATACCCGCGAAGGTTGCGTGGCATAATAAAGGCTAGCAAAGTGGAAGGGTAAGTGTGCGTATATCCATGGACTCACTTTAGTCATAAAGAACTCATATACTTATTGCAAAAGTCTACTTGCCCTCGAAGCAAAGTACTACTACGCATGCTCCTAGGGGAAGGGTTGGTAGGAGTTAACCACCGCGCAATCCCGACCTCCACTCATAAGGAAGGCAAATAAAAGAGCACCCCATGCAACAAATTTGTCACACAACTTTTACCATACGTGCATGCTACGGGACTTGCCAACTTCAACACAAGTATTTCTCAATTTCATAATTACCCAACTAGCATGACTCTAACATTACCACCTTTATATCTCAAAACAATTATCAAGCATCAAATTGATCATAGTATTTAATGCACTTTCTATGATAGTTTTTATTATACCCAACTTGGATGCTCTTCATTCTAGGACCAAATTTATAACCATAGCAAATACCATGCTGTTCTAAAATACTTTCAAAATAATATAAGTGATGCATGAGAGATCAACAATTTCTTCAAAATAAAGCCACCGCCGTGCTCTAGAAAATATAAGTGAAGCACATAGAGTATTCTAATAAATTCTAAATCACATGGGTCTCTCCCAAAAGGTGTGTACAGCAAGGATGATTGTGGTAAACTGAAAAGCAAAGACTCATATCATACAAGACGCTCCAAGCAAAACACATACCATGTGGCGAATAAAAATATAGCTCCAAGTAAAGTTACCGATAGATGAAGACGAAAGAGGGGATGCCTTTCGGGGCATCCCCAAGCCTAGGCTTTTGGTTGTCCTTGAATATCTTGGGGTGCCATGGTAATCCCCAAGCTTAGGCTTTTTCCACTCCTTATTCCATAGTCCATCAAATCTTTACCCAAAACATGAAAACTTAACAACACAAAACTCAACAGGAAATCTCATAAGCTCCGTTAGTGCAAGAAAGAAAAACCACCACATAACGTACTTTAATGAACTCATTATTTATTTATATTGGTGTTAAACCTACTATATTCCAACTTCTCTATGGTTCATACCACCCCCCCCCCCCGCGATACTAGCCATAGATTCATCAAAATAAGCAAACAACACACGAAAACAGAATCTGTCAAAAACAGAACAATCTGTAGCAATCTGTAACTTTTGAATACTTCTAGAACCTTAAAAATCCTACCAAAATAGTAAGTCCTAGGTAATTTGTCTATTGATCTACTGAAAAAAGAATCAACACAAAATCACATTTCTGTGATTTACTGATTTTTTTTCTCGTGATCGCAAAGTTTCTGTTTTTCAGCAGAATCAAATTAAGTTTCACCCAAGATGATCCTATAGGTTCTACTTGGCACAAACACTAATTAAAATATAAAACCACATCTAACCAGAGGCTAGATTAATTATTTATCACTAAACAGGAACAAAAAGCAAGGAACAAAAATAAAATTGGGTTGCCTCCCAACAAGCGCTATCGTTTAGCGCCCCTATCTAGGCATAAAAGCGAGAATATATCTAAGTATTGTCATCTTTGGCATTCAATTCATAAGTGGCTCGCATAATAGATTCATAAGGTAGTTTAATTTTGTTTCTAGGAAAGTGTTCCATGCATTTCCTTAATGTAAATTGGAATCTAATATTTCCTTCCTTCATATCAATAATTGCACTGATCGTTCTAAGGAAAGGCCTACCAAGAATAATAGGAAATGAAAGATTGCAATCTATATCAAGAACGATAAAATCTACGGGCACATAATTCCTATTGGAAATAATAAGAACATCATTGATCCTTCCCATAGGTTTTTAATGGTAGAATCCGCAAGGTGCAAGTTTAGAGAGCAATCATCAAATTCACGGAAACCAAGCATATCACATAAAGTTTTTGGAATCGTGGAAACACTAGCACCCAAATCACACAAAGCATAGCATTCATGATCTTTTATTTTAATATTTATTGTATGTTCCCACTCATCATAAAGTTTTCTAGGGATAGAAACTTCTAATTCAAGTCTTTCTTCATAAGATTGCATCAAAGCATCAACGATATGTTTAGTAAAAGCTTTATTTTGGCTATAAGCACGAGGAGAATTCAACACGGATTGCAACAAGGAAATACAATCTATTAAAGAACAATTATCATAATTAAATTACATGAAATCCAAAGTAGTGGGTTCATTGCTATGTGAAGTTTTAATCTCTCCAATCCCACTTTTACCAATTTTAGCATCAAGATCAAAATACTCCAAATCATCGAAACACCTTTTAACTAAAGTTGATTCACTTCCAGTCCCATCATTATTAAGATTCATATTGCAAAACAAAGATTTAATAGGAGACACATCAATAACTTTTATATCTTCATCATTATTTTCATGAAAACTAGAAGAACACGCTCTTACAAAGCAATCTTTCTTAGCACGCATCCTAGCGGTTCTTTCTTTGCACTCATCAATGGAAATTCTCATAGCTTTGAGAGACTCATTGATATCATGCTTAGGTGGAATAGATCTAAGTTTCAAAGAATCAACATCAAGAGAAATGCTATCCACGTTCCTAGCCAATTCATCAACTTTAAGCAATTTTTCTTCAAGCAAAGCATTGAAATTCTTTTGAGAATTCATAAATTCTTTAACACTAATCTCAAAATAATAGGGCATCTTATTAAAATTTCCATAAGAGTTGTTGTAGGAATTACCATTATTATTAGAGGAATTACTAGGAAACGGCCTAGGATTAAAGTTTCCTCTATACGCGTTGTTACCAAAATTATTCCTACCAACAAAATTCATGTACAAAGATTCATTATTATTATCAATCAAAATAGACAAAGGCATATCATTAGGATCAATAGGATCACTCTTAGTAGCAAAAAATTTCATAAGTTCATCCATCTTTCCACTCAAAATATTAATTTCTTCTATAGCATGAACCTTTTTACTAGTAGATCTTTCGGTGTGCCATTGAGAATAATTAACCATAATATTATCAAGGAGTTTTGTAGCTTCTCCTAAAGTTATTTCCATAAAAGTGCCTCCCGCGGCCGAATCTAAAAGATTTCTAGAAGCAAAATTCAATCCGGCATAAAAAATTTGTATGATCATCCATAATTCAAGCCATGAGTAGGGCAATTGCGAATCATTAATTTCATTCTTTCCCAAGATTGTTCCACATGCTCATGATCAAGTTGTTTAAAATTCATAATATCATTTCTAAGAGAGATAATCTTAGCGGGAGGAAAATACTTAGAGATAAAAGCATCTATGCACTTATTCCATGAGTCAATACTATTTTTAGGCAAAGACGAAAACGAAGTCTTAGCATGATCTCTAAGTGAAAACGGAAATAACTTCAATTTAACAATATCATTATCCGTATCTTTCTTCTTTTGCATATCACACAAATCCAAAAAGTTTTTTAGACGAGTAGCGCCATTTTCACTAGGAAGGCCAGAGAATTGTTCTTTCATAACAAGATTCAACAAAGCAGCATTGATTTCACAAGATTCAACATCATTAAGAGGAACAATCGGAGTGCTAAGGAAATCATTATTATTGGTATTGGATAAATCACACAATTTGGTATTATCTTGAGCCATTGTGACAAGCAATCCAACACACAAGCACACAAAAGGCAAGCGAAAAAGAGGAGAACGAGAAAGAGAGGGCGAATAAAATGGCAAGGGTGAAGTGGGGGAGAGGAAAACGAGAGGCAAATGGCAAATAATGTAATGCGAGGGAGATGAGTTTGTGATGGGTACTTGGTATGTCTTGACTTGAGCGAAGACCTCCCCGGCAACGGCGCCAGAAATCCTTCTTGCTACCTCTTGAGCATGCGTTGGTTTTTCCCTTGAAGAGGAAAGGGTGATGCATAAAAGTAGCGTAAGTATTTCCCTCAGTTTTTGAGAACCAAGGTATCAATCCAGTAGGAGGCTCCTCAAAAGTCCCATGCACCTACACAAACAAACAAGAACCTCGCAACCAACGCGATAAAGGGGTTGTCAATCCCTTCACGGTAACTTGCAAAAGTGAGATCTCTTAGAGATAATAAGATAAGATAAATACTTTTGGTATTTTTATGATAGATTGGAAAATAAAAGATGCAAATAAAAGTAGATGGAAAACTTGTATGATAAAAGATAGACCCGAGGGCCATAGGTTTCACTAGTGGCTTCTCTCAAGATAGCATAAGTATTACGGTGGGTGAACAAATTAATGTCGAGCAATTGATAGAAAAGTGCATAGTTATGAGAATGTCTAGGCATGATCATGTATATAGGCATCACGTCCGCAACAAGTAGATCGACTCCTGCCTACATCTACTACTATTACTCCACACATCGACCGACTCCTGCCTGCATCTAGAGTATTAAGTTCATGAGAACAGAGTAACGCATTAAGCAAGATGTCATGATGTAGAGGGATAAACTCAAGCAATATGATATAAACCCCATATTTTTATCCTCGATGGCAACAATACAATACGTGCCTTGCTACCCCTGCCGTCACTGGGATAGGACACCGCAAGATTGAACCCAAAGCTAAGCACTTCTCCCATTGCAAGAAAGATCAATCTAGTAGGCCAAACCAAACTGATAATTCAAAGAGACTTGTAAAGATAACCAATCATACATAAAAGAATTCAGAGGAGATTCAAATATTTCTCATACATAAACTTGATCATAAACCCACAATTCATCGGATCTCGACAAACACACCGCAAAAAGAGTTACATCGAATAGATCTCCAAGAAGATCAAGGAGAACTTTGTATTGAGATTCAAAGAGAGAGAAGAAGCCATCTAGCTAATAACTATGGACCCGAAGGTCTGTGGTAAACTACTCACAACTCATCGGAGAGGCCTTGGTGATGATGGAGAAGCCCTCCATGGTCGATTCCCCCTCCGGCGGAGCACCGACGAAGGCTCCAAGATGGGATCTCGCGGATACAGAAGGTTGCGGCGGTGGAAATAGTTTTCCGTGGTGCTCCTGGATGTTTTCGGGGTCCATGGATATATATAGGAGGAAGAAGTATGTCGATTGACGCTCGAGGGGCCCACGAGGGTGGGGGGCATGCCGGGCACCCTCGTGGTCGCCTCATTCGGTTCTTGACATCCACGCCAAGTCTCCTGGATTGTGTTTGTTCCAAAAGGATCGCTCCCGAAGGTTTCATTCCGTTTGGACTCCGTTTGATATTCCTTTCCTTCGAAACACTGAAATAGGCAAAAAAACAGCAATTCGGGCTGGGCCTCCGGTTAGTAGGTTAGTCCCAAAAATGATATAAAAGTGTAGAGTAAAGCCCATAAACATCCAAAATGGGTAATATAATAGCATGGAACAATAAAAAAAATTATAGATACGTTGGAGACGTATTAGTACACTCCAAGTCTCGTGGATTGCGTTTGTTCCAAAAATAACTCTCCTGAAGGTTTCATTCCGTTTGGACTCCGTTTGATATTCCTTTTCTGCGAAACACTGAAACAGGCAAAAAAACAGCAATTTGGGCTGGGCCTCCGGTTAATAGGTTAGTCCCAAAAATGATATAAAAGTGTTTAGTAAAGCCCATAAACATCCAAAACAGATAATATAATAGCATAGAACAATCAAAAATTATAGATACATTGGAGACGTATCAGCTGTCCTCTCCTCCAACTCCCTCTCCCTCTGCGCCACCTGCCTGTTTGCCTCCGCCAAAAGCTCCTGGGACCTAGCCTCAATGGCGAGCTCCATTGGGCGTGGTCAAGGCCACATCTCAGGAAGAGACCTCGTCTGGCTCTTCTTGATCTCCGGGAGACTTCTAGGACAACGTATCAGTCCATCCCCAATGGCTACCGAGCCATGTTTCCTCCCGTCACAAGATAGCATCACGAGCTCAGGATCAAAAGGACTCTGGCTCGGGTTGAAGTCCTCCCCTTTCATCGCCTTCCCAAAGTCTCTGTACCTCACAAGCTTGTTGTGTGAGGAGATGTTGGTGAAGCTCTCTGGATGATCAAGGTCATCATTCGAGAATTCCTTGGCCTTCTTGTACGGGGCACTATGGGCCATGTCATATAGGTCATACAGTGGTGGAACCTCCTTCTTGTTGTGTCGCGCCTAAAAGAGAGGAGCAAAATATTAGTCAAGGGCTCAAGCTAGCATGAATAATGAAATTGCATGAATTGCTAAGGGCTCAAACCACATACACAGTGATCCCCGTACTCAACCAGGTTGGAGCTCCCTTGATGGTGTGGCATGCCTTATATTTGGGCACACTTATCCCTGGCCTTGTTGTGGACGGCTAGCCATTGGGGAGAGCACCACTCATCCACCAACCTCTCCCAACAGTCCATCCTATCCACACACCATCTCGGGGGCACCTAGTTAGACAAAGAGAAATTTCAGCGCTATGCCTATGAATCAAATCAAGGAAACTAAGTATAAGGCCTTAAAAATAGGTAATTACCTTCATGTACTTCTCTCAGACACTTTCCGTGACACTTCTTCTTGGCCCTCCTGATGTTAGTCGAGGCGTAGTAGTCTCAAACAGCCTGCACCCGAGCCTCGTGCCGTAAGTTCTGAAGTAGGCACTTGCACTCGGCTTCGAGAACCATAGCCGTGTCCGCCTCGTGTTCCTCAAGACACCTGTAGAAGGTCTGCAATCAAATAAGACAACACTGATTAGTACAATCACTAGGGACTGTTGATTTTTAATTCTGCAAAGGAGAAATTACCCAAAACTGCCATCTCACAATGTCGGCCACCGTCTCACACACGACACCGTCGACCCTTTCCTCCGACGGGGCCGGGGCAGCCTTGTACATCTCCCAAGTCAGTGCTAGTTGTGGAACCTCACCCTCACCGGGCAATGTGACCCACCCCGGGAAGTGGTGCCGGCAAAGCACATGAAGGACCTGGTTGGGCCTACGGACACCAGAGGCGTGTATCCAACCCCTGCAGTATGACAAGGCCAACACATTAGATATTAATTTGGAGAAACATGAAGGCAGAAGGTTAAAAAAAGAGTAAATGCACTTACTTCTCCCCGTTAGGCTCAATCAACCACCTCTGGTCATGGGTCGCCGACACAGACGGGAGCTTTGTATCACCATGCTGGTAGACCTTCTTGCCCCCCTCAAACAGCCCGCCCTCGTTGTAGCTATTGTCAGAAAAGGTGTCCTCGCCACCATCAGCATGGCCACTAGTCCTCGGAGTCACGTGCGACGCAGACTCTGGGACCCAAGTCTCCTGGGACGAAGACTCTGGGACCTGAGTCTCGTTGGACGTAGGCTCGGTGACCCAAGGCTCGTCGGCCCGAGGCTTGTGGACTGGAGTCCGAGACGGGTCCACCTGAGACGGAGTGATACGTCTCCAACGTATCTACCATTTTTGATTGTTCCATGCTATTATATTATCTGTTTTGGATGTTTAATGGGATTTACTAAGAATTTTTATACTATTTTTGGGACTAACCTATTTAACCGAAGGCCCAGTGCAAATTGTTGTTTTTTACCTATTTCAGTGTTTCGCAGAAAAGGAATATCAAATGGAGTCCAAACGGAATGAAACCTTCGGGAGAGTTATTTTTGGAACAAACGTGATCCAGAGGACTTGGACTGGACGTCAAGTAAGAAGCGAGGAGGCCACGAGGCAAGGAGGCGCGCCTGCCCCCCTGGGCGCACCCCCACCCTCGTGGGCCCCTCGGAGCTCCACCGACCTACTTCTTCCTCCTATATATACCCATATACCCCGAAAACATCGAGGATCACAATAGATCAGGAGTTTCGCCGCCGCAAACCTCTGTATCCACCAAAAACCAATTGGGATCCTGTTTCGGCACCTTGCCGGAGGGGGGATCCCTCACCGGTGGCCATCTTCATCATCCCGGCGCTCTCCATGACGAGGAGGGAGTAGTTCACCCTCGGGGCTAAGGGTATGTGCCAGTAGATATGTGTTTGATCTCTATCTCTCTCGTGTTCTTGATGTGGCACGATCTTGATTTACCGTGATCTTTGCTATTATAGTTGGATCTTATTATGCTTCTCCCCCTCTACTCTCTTGTAATGGATTGAGTTTTCCCTTTGAAGTTATCTTATCAGATTGAGTCTTTAAGGATTTGAGAATACTTGATGTATGTCTTGCGTGGGATACCCGTGGTGACAATGGGGTATTCTATTGATTCACTTGATGTATGTTTTGGTGATCAACTTGCGGGTTCAGTGACCTTGTGAATTTATGCATAGGGGTTGGCACACATTTTCGTCTTGACTCTCCGGTAGAAACTTTGGGGCACTCTTTGAAGTACTTTGTGTTGGTTGAATAGATGAATCTGAGATTGTGTGATGCATATCGTATAATCAGGCCCACGGATACTTGAGGTGACATTGGAGTATCTAGGTGACATTAGGGTTTTGGTTGATTTCTGTCTTAAGGTGTTATTCTAGTACGAACTCTATGATACATCAAACGGAAAGAATAGCTTTGTGTTATTTTACTACGGACTCTTGAATAGATCGATCAGAAAGGATAACTTTGAGGTGGTTTCGTACCCTACAATAATCTCTTCGTTTGTTCTCCGCTATTAGTGACTTTGGAGTGACTCTTTGTTGCATGTTGAGGGATAGTTATATGATCCAGTTATGTTATTATTGTTGAGAGAACTTGCACTAGTGAAAGTTTGAATCTTAGGCCTTGTTTCCTAGCATTGCAATACCGTTTACGCTCACTTTTATCATTAGTTACCTTGCTGTTTTTATAATTTCAGATTACAAAAACCTATATCTACCATCCATATTACACGTATATCACCATCTCTTCGCCGAACTAGTGCACCTATACAATTTACCATTGTATTGGGTGTGTTGGGGACACAAGAGACTCTTTGCTATTTGGTTGCAGGGTTGTTTGAGAGAGACCATCTTCATCCTACGCCTCCCACGGATTGATAAACCTTAGGTCATCCACTTGAGGGAAATTTGCTACTGTCCTACAAACCTCTGCACTTGGAGGCCCAACAACGTCTACAAGAAGAAGGTTGCTAGTAGACATCAAGATCTTTTCTGGCGCTGTTGCCGGGGAGGTGAGTGCTTGAAGGTATATCTTTAGATCTTGCATTCGAGTCTTTTAGTTTCTTGGTTTATCACTAGTTTAGTCTATAAAAGAAAACTAAAAAAATGGAATTAAGGGTGCCTCTTATGCTTCATCTTTTTAATGTCTTTCGTGAAAATGATGGGAAGGAAAATTGTGCTCAAGTACTAGAGGAAGAATTACATAGAATGCTTGACATAAAATATGTGAATGATGAGCATGATTGCAATGTTGTTAGTATGAATTCTTTGAATACCTATGATGCTAATGATATGCAAAGCCACAAGCTTGGGGATGCTATGTTTGATAAAGATGATATTTTTTGTCCCCCAAGTTTTGATGAGAAAATTTATTATGATGAAAGCATGCCTCCTATTTATGATGATTATATTGATGAAAGTGGATTTGGAGAGGTCATGACTTTATTTAGTGATGAATCCACTATTTTGGAAGAGGTTCCAATTGATTATGAGAACAAAGTTGCTATCTATGATGATTATTGTGATGGCTTGTATGCTATTAAGAATAATGATAACCATGAAACTTGTCATCACGATTTTAGTTTTCAATTGGATTATGCCTCACATGATAGTTATTTTGTTGAGTTTGCTCCAACTACTATTGATGAGAATAAATTTGCTTATGTGGAGAGTAGTAAAATTTCTATGCAAGTAGATCATGAAAAGAATGCTTTATGTGCTGGTTATATGGTTAAATTCATTCATGATGGTACTGAAAATTATTATGAGAGAGGATCATATGCTTCTACATATTGCAATAATATCAAGTTTCCTCTCTATGTGTTGAAAATCTTGAAGATTTGCTTGTTTTGCCTTCCTATGCTAGTTGATTATTGTTCCCATAAGTTGTTTGCTCACAAAATCCCTATGCATAGGAAGTGGGTTAGGCTTAAATGTGTTAGTCATATTCTTCATGATGCTCTCTTTATGTTTCAATTCTTATCCTTTTATGTGAGCATCATTGAAATCATCATGCCTAGCTAGGGGCGTTAAAAGATAGCGCTTGTTGGGAGGCAACCCAATTTTATTTTTGTTCTTTGATTTTTGCTCCTGTTTAGTAATAAATAATTCATCTAGCCTCTGGTTAGATGTGGTTTTATGTTTTAATTAGTCTTTGTGCCAAGTAGAACCTTTGAGAAGACTTGGGTGAAGTCTTTGTGAACTTGCTGTAAAAAACAGAAACTTTAGCGCTCACGAGATTAGCTGCCATTTTTTACTCGAGAGTGATTCTAGGTTGACTCTTTTTGCAGATGATTAATAGACAAAGTCCTCACGTCCACCAATTTATTTCAGAATTTTTGGGGTTACAGAAGTACTCGAGAGTTACAGATTACTACAGAATGTTCTGTTTTTGACAGATTCTGTTTTCTATGTGTTGTTTGCTTATTTTGATGAATCTATGAGTAATATTGGAAGGTATGAACCATAGAGAAGTTGGAATACAGTATATATTACACCAATATGAATTTAGAATGAGTTCATAATAGTACCTAAGTGGTGATTTATTTTCTTATACTAATGGAGCTTACAAGTTTTCTGTTAAGTTTTGTGTTGTGAAGTTTTCACGTTTTGGGTAAAGATTCGATGGACTATGGAATAAGGAGCGAAAAGAACCTAAGCTTGGGGATTCTCAAGGCACCCCAAGGTAATATTCAAGGACAGCCAAGATCCTAAGCTTGGGTATGCCCCGGATGGCGTCCCCTCTTTCGTCTTCATTCATCAGTAACTTTACTTGGAGCTATATTTTTATTCACCACATGATATGTGTTTTGCTTGGAGCGTCATTTTGTTTTATTTTATTTTACTTGATGTTTGAATAATATTCCAAGATCTTAAATTCTTAAATGTTAGAGAGTCTTCACATAGTTGCATAATTATTTGACTACTCATTGATCTTCACTTATATCTTTTGGAGTAGTTTGTCATTTGCTCTAGTGCTTCACTTATATCTTTTTAGAGCACGGTGGTGGTTTTATTTTGAAGAAATAGATGAACTCTCATACTTCACTTATATTATTTTGAAAGTCTTAAACATCATGGTAATTTTCTTTGGTTATAAAATTAGTCCTAATATGATGGGCATCCAAGAAGGATATAATAAAAACTTTCATATGAAGTGCATTGAATACTATGAGAAGTTTGATTCTTTATGATTGTTTTGAGACATTAGGATGGTGATATTAGAGTCATGCTAGTTGATTAATTGTGAATTTGAGAAATACTTGTGTTGGAGTTTGCAAGTCCCGTAGCATGCACGTATGGTAACCGTTGTGTAACAAATTTGAAGCATGAGGTATTTCTTTGATTGTCATCCTTTGTGTGGAGGTTGGGATCGTGCGATGGTTAACTCCTACCAACCCTTCCCCTAGGAGCATGCGTGTAGTGCTTGGTTTTGATGACTTGTAGATTTTTGCAATAAGTATGTGAGTTCTTTATGACTAATGTTGAGTCCATGGATTATACGCACTCTCACCTTTCCATCATTGCTAGCCTCTTCGATACCATGCATTGCCCTTTCTCACCTTGATAGTTGGTGCAAACTTCGCCGGTGCATCCAAACCCCGTGATATGATACGCTCTATCACACATAAACCTCCTTATATATTCCTCAAAACAGCCACCATACCTACCTATTATGGCATTTCCATAGCCATTCCGAGATATATTGCCATGCAACTTTCCACCGTTTCATTTATTATGACAGGTTTCATCATTGTCATATTGGCTTGCATGATCATGTAGTTGACATAATATTTGTGGCAAAGCCACCATGCATAATTTTTCATACATGTCACTCTTGATTCATTGCCCATCCCGATACACCGCCCGAGGCACTCATATAGAGTCATATTTTGTTCGAGTTGTAAATCATGAGTTGCAAACAAATAGAAGTGTGATGATCATCATTATTAGAGCATTGTCCCTTGAAAAAAAGAAGAAAAAAGAAAGGCCAAATAAAAAAAGAGAAAGGCCAAAAAAGGGAAGGCCCAAAAAAAGAAAAAAAGAAAAAAAGGGGACAAATGTTACTATCCTTTTTCCACACTTGTGCTTCAAAGTAGCACCATGACCTTTATGATAGAGAATCTCTTATTTTGTCACTTTCATATACTAGTGGGAATTTTTCATTATAGAACTTGGCTTGTATATTCCAACAATGGGCTTCCTCAAATGCCCTAGGTCTTCATGAGCAAGCAAGTTGGATGCACACCCACTTAGTTTTTTTTGTTGAGCTTTCATACATTTATAGCTCTAGTGCATCCGTTGCATGGCAATCCCTACTCCTTGCATTGACATTAATTGATGGGCATCTCCCTAGCCCGTTGATTAGCCGCGTCAATGTGAGACTTTCTCTTTTTTGTCTTCTCCACACAACCACCATCATCATACTCTATTCCACCCATAGTGCTATATACATGGCTCACGCTCATGTATTGCGTGAAATTTAAAAAACTTTGAAAAGGCTAAAGCATGAAACAATTGCTTGGCTGAAGCCGAGATTGTGCATGATTTGGATATTTTGTGTGACGAAGATGGAGCATAGCCAAACTATATGATTTTATAGGGATGAACTTTTTTTGGCCATGCTATTTTGAGAAGACATAATTGCTTTGTTATATGCTTGAAGTATTATTTTTTATGTCAATATTAAACTTTTGTCTTGAATCTTATGAATCTGAATATTCTTGCCACAATAGAGAAGATTACATTGATAAATATGTTACGTAGCATTTCACATCAAAAATTCTGTTTTTATCATTTACCTACTCGAGGACGAGTAAGAATTAAGCTTGGGGATGCTTGATATGTCTCCAACGTATCTTTAATTTTTTATTGTTCCATGCTATTATATTATCTGTTTTGAATGTTTAATGGGCTTTACTAAGCACTTTTATATTATTTTTGGGACTAACCTATTTAACCGAAGGCCTAGTGCAAATTGTTATTTTTTTTGCCTATTTCAGTGTTTCGCAGAAAAGGAATATCAAACGGAGTCCAAACGGAATGAAACCTTCGAGAGAGTTATTTTTGGAACAAACGTGATCCAAAGGACTTGCAGTGGACGTCAAGAAAGAAGCGAGGAGGCCACGAGGCAGGGAGGCGCGCCTGCCCCCCTGAGCGAGCCCCCCATCCTCGTGGACCCCTCACAACTCCACCGACCTATTTCTTCCTCCTATATATACCCATATATCTCGAAAACATCTAGGAGCACAATAGATTGGGAGTTCCGCCGCCGCAAGCCTCTGTATCCACCAAAAACCAATCGGGACCCTGTTTCGGCACCCTGCTGGAGGGGGTATCCCTCACCGGTGGCCATCTTCATCATCCCCGCGCTCTCCATGACGAGGAGGGAGTAGTTCACCCTCAGGGCTGAGGGTATGTACCAGTAGCTATGTGTTTGATCTCTCTCTCTCTCTCTCTCTCTCGTGTTCTTGATGTGGCACGATCTTGATGTACCACGAGCTTTGCTATTATAGTTGGATCTTATGATGCTTCTTCCCCTCTACTCTCTTGTAATGAATTGAGTTTTCCCTTTGAAGTTATCTTATCGGATTGAGTCTTTAAGGATTTGAGAACACTTGATGTATGTCTTGCGTGGGATACCCGTGGTGACAATGGGGTATTCTATTGATTCACTTGATGTATGTTTTGGTGATCAACTTGCGGGTTCAGTGACCTTGTGAACTTATGCATAGGGGTTGGCACACATTTTCGTCTTGAATCTCCGGTAGAAACTTTTGGGCACTCTTTGAAGTACTTTGTGTTGATTGAATAGATGAATCTGAGATTGTGTGATGCATATCGTATAATCATGCCCATGGATACTTGAGGTGACATTGGAGTATCTAGGTGACATTAGGGTTTTGGTTGATTTCTGTCTTAAGGTGTTATTCTAGTACGAACTCTATGATAGATCGAACGAGAATAATAGCTTTGTGTTATTTTACTACGGACTCTTGAATAGATCGATCAGAAAGGATAACTTTGAGGTGGTTTCGTACCCTACAATAATCTCTTCGTTTGTTCTCCGCTATTAGTGACTTTGGAGTGACTCTTTGTTGCATATTAAGGGATAGTTATATGATTCAGTTGTGTTATTATTGTTGAGAGAACTTGCACTAGTGAAAGTATGAATCTTAGGCCTTGTTTCCTAGCATTGCAATACTGTTTACGCTCACTTTTATCATTAGTTACCTTTCTGTTTTTATAATTTCAGATTAAAAAAACCTATATCTACCATCCATATTACACGTATATCACCATCTCTTCGCCGAACTAGTGCACCTATACAATTTACCATTGTATTGGGTGTGTTGGGGGCACAAGAGACTCTTTGCTATTTGGTTGCAGGGTTGTTGAGAGAGACCATCTTCATCCTACGCCTCCCACGGATTAATAAACCTTAGGTCATCCACTTGAGGGAAATTTGCTACTGTCCTACAAACCTCTGCACTTGAAGGCCCAACAACGTCTACAAGAAGAAGGTTGTGTAGTAGACATCACGGAGCACACTAATGGTCTGAAGAATCAGCTGGGGTGGCGGCGAGGAAGTCGCAGCTGATCCTACATGTCCCGCCGCCACGTCCACCTCTAGCTGTACCCCTCTTCGTCTTCCCCCGACCTCTCCTGGCCTAAGAAGAAGCACCCACCGGTGTCTACATGCTGTCTACCAGCGCTCTCCGAAGGTACTGGAGTGGAATAATAACACCCCTCCCAACACGCGCCGAGGAAGGAGGCTCGGAGCGCTCTCGACCCGTGCCCACCATCTGTCAACACCTTCAATGACAAAGAGTAAACGAAATTAGTACAACATAAACATAATAAAAAATTTAAGTGTGTATCATCATCATGAACATAATAAAAAATTGAATACCTAATAACATGAACTAATTAATGGATAAGTATGAATAGGCTCAGCTGTGAGTTAAACACACTCGGTAGCAGCAAATCCACCATTGATGCAAAAAAAAAAAACAAATCCACCATCCACCGTTCCAATTACTAACTAACTAACTCCACCGCATGCGTAACAACTACTAGCAACTAGGGAACTTGATTTGTTTTCCACCCTGCAGAGTGCATGCTACAAATTGAAGTAGTATAAACGTTACGTCCGAACTGCAATATATGTCCTTTGTGCTGATCGTACAAGAGTACATACATCTTTTATGATACTCTATTTTTCTATGGGAAAGTATAAACACTATCTTTTAATTGAAGAGTATATACCATCTAGTGTGAGAAAGTATATACTGCATTTTCATCAGTTTATAGGAGAAAATATACTCCCTCCATCCCATAATATACCCCCTTTTTTATGTGAGCGTGTGTGCTACATCATAAGTGAATACGTACGTACTTCATTTTCATGAGTATATCCTGCATTATTTCTGAAGAAGTATATACTGGTATATTTTTTGTGAGGATGTACAATTCTTTCTTTTGTGCGAGAGTATATACCACAGGATTTCTGATGAAGTATGTACTTCATTTTACATGAGAGTACATATATAGTACAATACTTCATTTTGACGAAGCCCCCGCGGATTTTACATGAGAGGGTATATACCACAGGATTTTAACAAAGCCCATGGATTTGTACATACTTCATTTTGATTTTCCAGAGTGTGTAGTGCACTCAGCAAATATACTTCTTTCATATGAAAAACATTACCCTTGGAAAAAGATGACCATAAAATACTTTCAATTAAACCACGTACAAAACTGTATACATCGCTGGAAGTAGTATAGTTACTTTCATCGTACTACTTATCACTTCCGCTCTGAATCATCAAACAAATACTTTTTTGTAATCTTTGTTGTCATCTACAATAATAAGTGAAGAGTACTAATAACCTACCAGTTCAAAGACGTGTTTTTAGATGTTAAGCACATGCTAATCTTCCATGTTTTTTCACATCCGTATATACTATAATCATCGGCACCTCGCCGTCGCTGATGTGCATGTTGCGCCGAACGTGTCGAGTCGCCGACCACCACTCATCTCTATTGTCGAGCCGCTCGTCCGCTGCCGACCACAACTCGTCTCTGCACTGGAGCCGTCGACTTCCCGACTTCACTGTGATCACCTGTAACAAATGAGAACAAAACGAGATGAATGCATGCATCAAGGGCACTTTTACATCTCCGATGGTGCAGCTATCAGCTTGTGGCAGGAGTAATATACCTCAACACGTACATCCATCGTGCGTGCCAACGAACTGATTGGTCTGGATTTCTTGATGGCTTGATGGGTCGCCGGCGCCGGAGATAGTTCTTGCGAGTAGTACCAACTGGCAAGCAATGAGTGGCCAGGCCGATATTATTGTTACTAATATAGGGGGCAAATGACGCATATCCTGATTTCCTCTTTCACGGAACTGATTTTCAAACTAGACCTGATCCATGCAATGGATTTTTTTTGGCAATTAATTAATTCGTTTTATTAAATAATGGATGGATGGCCGTGCATTACGCTCCCTTTACCACGTCTGCATGAGGAGTTTTGAAATGAGAGTACATACTCCTAAGAGTACCAACCCATTTTCCTATATATATATATATATATATATATATATATATATATATATATATATATATATATATATACATACATAATAATAATTGAATACCTGACCTAACTCATAATTCACAAATATATGACCCCGCATGGAAGGCCGAAGAGCACCTTTTTCGGGAGGTGTCAGGGGTCGGGGTGTTGGGGGTGTCGTGTCGGGGTCGGGGTGCTGTGTCGGGGTCGGGGGTGCCATGTCGGGGTCTCGGGGGTGTCGTTTCGGGGTCAGGGTGCTGTGTCGGGGTCGGGAGTGCCGTGTCGGGGTCCCGGGGTGTCGTGTCGGGGTGTCATTGGTGTCGTGTCGGGGTGCTTTGTCGGGGTCGGGGGTGCCGTGTCGAGGTTGGGGTGCTGTGTCGGGGTCGCGGTGTCAGGGTGTCGAGGCGGGGTCGGGGTGTCGGGGTCAGGGGTGCCATGTCGGGGTCTCGGGGTGTCATGTCGGGTGTCTGGTCAGTGGTGTCGTGTCGGGGTCAGGGGTGCCGAGTCAGGGTCGGGGTGGTGTGTCAGGGTCGCGGTGTCAGGGTGTCGAAGCGGGGTCGGGGTGTCGTGTCGGGGTCAGGGTGTCGGGGTTAGGGGTGTCGTGTTGGTGTCTCGGGGTGCGTGTCGGGGGTCGGGGTGTCGTGTCGGGGGTCGGGGTGTCGGTGCTGTCGTGTCGGGGTGCTGTGTCGGGGTCGGGGGTGCCGTGTCGGGGTCCCAGTGTCGGGGTCGGGGTGTCGTGTCGAGGTCGGGGTGTCGAGGTCAGGGGGTCGGGGTGTCGTGGTCGGGATGGCAAATCCTCGACCCCTCAACCCCTCGGCGACCCTCGACCCCTCGACACCTCGATCCTCGACCCCTAGACCCTCGACTCCTTTTCCCCTCGACCCTCGAGCCCTCGACCACTCGGCAACCCTCCTTTTCTATTTTTCCTACTTCTTTTTTTCATCTTCTACTTCTACTTTTTTTTTCATTTCCACTTCTACTTCCTTTTCTTCTTCTTCCTTGTTTTCCCTCTTCCTCTTGTCTTCTTTTTCTTCTTCATTTTCCTTATTTTCCTTCTTCCTATTGTCTTCTTTTTCTTCTTCAACTAATCAACCTAAATCAACTAAAATCTACTAACCTAAAATCAACTAAAATCTATTAACCTAAAATCAACTACAATCTACTAACCTAAAATCAACTAAAATCTATTAACCTAAAATCAACTAAAATATAATTAACCTAAATCTCCTTTTTTTTGACTATGTACAGTAGGGTAAAACACCACCTACCAACTAATTAACTAACTAACTAAGTAATTAACCTAAAAATAATTAACTAACTAATTAACCTATGTACAGTTGGATAAAACAACTAACTAATTAACCTAAGAAAACTAACTAACTAAGTAACCTAAATAAAAAAATAGCAAGAAAAAAAAAGAAAAAAAGGAAGAAACCTCACCAGGGGTGAAGCGGCGCCAGGCGGCATGGGACGGAGCGGCGACGGACGGCGAGGCACCAGGGCGGCGAGCGGCCTGAGTGGGCGGGGCGGTGGGGGTCGGGGGCGTCGGGGGCGGTGGGGGTCGGGGGCGGCGGGGGCAGTGGGGGTCGGTGGGCACGGGGGCGGCACGGGTGTGGTGAGGAAGAGAGAGAGGGGTGGGGCGCGGGGCCGACCGTTTTTTAGTTAGGTTTAATTTCTTTGCCGTCTGCTAGCAGACGACAAAGAGCATAACTAGTGGGGTGGGGCCGAGGGGGAACGACCATTAGGTTGGCTATTCTCTTTGCCGTCTGCTAGCAGACGGCAAAGAAAGTGGCGGTTAGGTGGTTCTCGTTAGTGGGCTACCCTCCCTCTTTGTCTTCTGACAAAGCTTCTACGCCGTCCGCTAACGGACGGCAAACACCCTCTTTGTTGTCCGCTCTTTCTTTGCCGTCAGCTTTCTGTAAGATAATGACAAAGACCTTCTTTGCCGTCAGCTAGCAGACGACAAAGAGCTAGCTGACGGCAAAGATCCAGATTCTAGTAGTGACTCCTTTGAAGCTTTGGAAGTATGGCCCCAATATGTTGTTTAACTTAACACTAATAGTTCCATTTTGAATGATTTTTCTCATCCACCCACACCAAGTACTTCCCAAAGCCTCTATTTTCTAGGCATTTCAACAAAAAATTCCAGTTCACTTTGTCATAAGCTTTTTTGAAATTCAGCTTAATAACAATCCCCACTTTCTTCCTAATATGAGTATAATGCAGGATCTCATGGAGAGATATAATCCCATCCATTATATGCTTGTTTTTAATGAAAGCATTTTGATGTTTACTAAAGAGAACATCTGCAAAGGGAGCCGCTCTATTGTCAAGCACTTTGGTGATCAGCTTGTAAGGACACCTAAGCAGGCATATTGGTCTGAACTGTTGTATCTTATTAGCTCCACTTATCTTGGGAAGCAGAGTGATAATACCATAGTTTAGCCTACGAACATCCAACTTTTCCTCATAAAATGCAAGAAATAGCCTCATTATGTCTTTTTTCACTATTTCCCAACAATGCTGATAGAATTCAGCAGGTATGTTATCAGGCTCATGAGCTCTGTTACTGTTCATTGTGAACATGGCTTGATCACATATAACCCTTTTTTTCTTGTGTGGGATCGATCACATATAACTTGATTGACCAAGAAGTACCTATAGGACGACTGAGGAATAGCAAACCGGTTATCATCATTTGCACAGTTCTTCCACGTTGAATCCTGACCACTCCGGTAGCCGATCGATCGCGCCACTGCCACTAGTGCATATATATTCATGGACAAACACATATGACAAACTACCCGGATTGGGACATACACTCCCGTTCCTAAACATACAACTTTCCCTTCAACTCAACTTGAAGATCAGTGACCTCCCCAAAACGCACCATGGAGGTACACAAGATAACCCAGTGAAACAAAGGCCTCATCTTCATGGCATGCACGGATCAAAATGCAGAAATGAAGCACAGTTCCAAGCCTTCCAACATGGCGCAGCTTCAAGACTCACATCAACTCTCCTTCGAGAAGCCGGCTTGGTCCTATCTGTAGTAAGTCAAGTCACCCTCCAGATCTTCACGTCGCAGTCCAACGAACCGCTGCAAACCAGAGCGGAGCAGCCGCCGCGCGAACTCTCCTCCCGCTCGCTGCATCGGTCGCCTCCCGTCAACACCAATGCCAGGCTCTTCACGGCAGCGCCATGGCCGTCCAGGACGGCCGAGCAGGAGTACTCGCCCTCCGCTCCCCGCCGCCACACCCTCACCGTCCTGTCCGCGGACCCGCTGCACGCCACGTCGCCGGCGGCGGCCAGGCACAGCACCGCCTCGACGTGCCCCCTGAGAGTCCTCGTGGCCGCCGCGCCTCCGGCGTCAAAGCCCTCCCACACGACGACGGACCGGTCGCACGAGCCGGAGTAGAGAACCAGCCCGCCGACGCCCATCGCCAGCGCGTTCACCGCCGACCTGTGCCGCTCCATGGTGCCGACCAGCGCGAGCCTCTTCTGCCCCGGGTTGCGCATCCACGCCTTGATCGTCCGGTCGGCCGACCCGGTGTAGACATGCCCGTCCGACGACACGGCGATGGCGTTGATGGCGTCGTTGTGGGCCGGGGCGATAGACTCCATGCAGCGGAGGCTGGGTAGGCGCCACACCTTGAGGCTCCGGTCCCAGGACACGGAGTACATGTACCCGCCGTCCGGGGACAGCGCGAGCGCGGTGACCGCGTCCACGTGGTGCACCCAGGTGCGACTCGTCTGCCGCCGGACGTCGACGTAGTTCTTGGGGAACAGGAACGTGCGCAGGCAGTCCGCGGTGGTCGGCAGCACGCCGTGCAGGGCGAGGTGGCTGCTCCCGCCTTTCCGCCGGACGGCGTGCTGCCACACCCTGATCTTGCCGTCCTGGTGGGCGCTGACAAGACCATCGCTGGTGGCCATGAGGCACTTTATGGAGCTATTGGTGACGGCAACAACAGAGCCCCCCTGTTGCACGGTCGTGCTGCCCATGTCCAGTGGCCACAGCCTGATGTGTCCGTCCGACGAGGCGACGTAGAGCGAGTTGCCGTCGACGGCGAGGCCAGAGACGTAGGAGGAGTGCCCCCTGAGCGTGGAGACGCACTCGTAGCGGCATGGGCTCAGGGGATGGGCCGGGGAAGGGGCACTAGATTGCGACGAGTGCGATATATCTTTGCACATCAAACCTTCTTCAGAGTTCAGGCTCATATTGCTGGACTTGCCTTCGCTGTTCTTGTCTGCAACTGCAAGATGAAATCATGGATTAAAATAGCAGAAAGGCAGGATCTCAGGGCAGTTATGCAAAAGCAACGAGATAAGCAAGCAAGCAATGTGCATGCAGAGAGAGACACAGAAGATTATAGTAAGAGGCTGTGGAGATTGACGAGTGACGCATCTATATAGCAGCACAGCAAGTGGGCTCAACACGGATTCTTGTTATCTTGTAATTGATGTGTTTTAGAAAGCTCGAAATGGATAGAGTGGAGGAAAATTCAACTGACAGGTACACAAGTAGGGCAAAAGGCAGCTTACAATGCTTTAGAATTTCTTCCCTTTTTGGCTGAAAACGCGTTAGATTATGAGGACAGGATTCCTGGTATATAAAATGCAGTCAGAACTAAAATCAATTGCAGCATTTCTATGCAGTCGTTATTTACCGCAGAGGAAAGTAAAAAGTTCTCGCAGAAAAAGAAATGCATATAACAGATAATGGGATTTATGCCTCGCAGGGGTAACATGGACTTGCCTTGCTCTTTCCGGAGTACATACTACATATAGGCTATAGCTTCATTTCCTTTCCTTTCCTTTCCTTTCTCCCCACCCCCCAGCATGCATGTTCTTCCAGCAAAGCCAATGATCACTGGACCGTGATCTATCTTTTCTCCATGTGACAGTGATTACCGCCGTAACCGATAAGGTACATCAGTTCCTTGCACCATTGCATGCTTCACTGTGAACATGCTCAAGGAAACCATTTATTGGGCAGTATTTATCAAACACCAAAATACTACATTCACCATAAATTTCAGAGACAAATCGGTACCAATTCTGCTGTGCTGCATATAACCGGAAAGCTACCGCAAGAACAGTATCATCATGAGCCTCATCAATGTGACGCTTATCTCACACTCAAAACACAAATTTTGGAGCAGCTACCTACTGCAAGGATGTATACCGAGGCTGAGGCATGATTCAATTCGGAGTGAAGTTAATGACCTAGAAACAAACCTGGTGGCATTGTTGTTTTATGGGAGAGCACTGAATCAAATGTGTTGCTTTAGCTGACAGTCTCACTCAGCATCAGCAGCAGTGGCCTGAAGCGCACAGCCACACAACCTATAAACTGAAAGGATTCTAAAATATAAAGTGGTATTCTGAAGACAGGATTGGCTAAATTATCCATTCATAGTGATGTATTGCGCAACAACTGACGAAACATGATTAAAAGTTGTCCATAATGGGATACAAGTGATGCCCTACAGATCTGTTCCTGGTTGCCCGGCTCAGCTTTTCGAGGTTCGGAATGGGCTTCAGGTCCAGGTTTTTTGGCCCGCAGGTCCATCCGGAAACCCACTTGATTATATAATAACATGAAAAACATTGGACTGAAAATAAATATGTCAGCATGGTAAATTAGTTGGAAACTGCAAAAAAGGCAATCTCCTCCAAGCCTGGAGCTTATACTAGTGTGTGACCTACAGTCATTTTCCAAAATAGCATTAGGTGTTTTGGTTCATTGCGAGTGAAGAAAAAGCTGAAATATATTGGTTGTGAGAAGAAGAAAACAGATACTGTACTAGGAAAGGAGGGAGCAGAGACAAGCGGACAAGACAAGTTTGAGAAGGCCAATCGCTCTTCCAATATGCAAGAAGAGGCAGACAACCACTTAACTAGCTGCATCATGGATTGTTTTATCATCATCAAGGTCGTTGAAACATGATGTAACAGAAACTGAGATAAGGATAGCCATACAGGAGCTGGGACCACTGTTAAAGCTTCTACAGAAAAGCATTCGGTGTATTCATAGATCTCACATGCTGTGCATAACTGCATTTGCATCAGTGATGTAAGTGCCTCTAAAAGTCTCCATGTCACTTACTTAGAGAGAGCATGACTAGCAAATCAAGATCACCATTGGATCTTAGAAAAAAGTAAAATACATCGGATGTCCTAATTCTTCAAACATGTCATTAAAACTTTATGTTACTCTTTGTTATAGTTTTTGTTTGGGTACTCTTTGTAATCATTGAAACTTTATAGGCTAGAAGTAGTTAAATTATTCATGGCAGTTCTTATGCAGCTCTAATCCCGTATGACATGCCTGGCGGGTTGACCACCACCAAGTAGGCAACGCTTGGCACAAAACACCTGCTGCTCCCTCTTGCCCACTTAGGCCGGCAATGAAGGAGCTCCCACTGCGCCAGATCAACTATGGCTGTGAGGCCGGCGGTGCCTCGTCCACTCTGTGTCGTCACCATAGCGATAAGGTCTAGTGCGAGTAGCAGCCTCCACCGTGTCACGACCCAAACACAGGGAGGTGATGAACAACCGGATCAGTACCAATATTAGGATACAATTTGAGGGATACAAGGGAAGTTGGGATGAGGAATCAGCAAAAGCAAGGAGGTGAGATGCAGTAGCAGTAGATGAGGAACTGGAGCAGGGGAGAGAGACCTAGAGACGATTCAATCATTCGATGCCTTCCCCTCTGCAGCTCTCTTCGTTTATAACCATTGACGCCGACTCCTGTAGTTGGGCCAAGCCCAAGCACCACAGCCCCTTCCGAAGTAAAGCCCAATGAGAGCATAGCGGCATGACCACTCGGGCATGACATTCTCGCCCCCTTAAAGTGCGGCTTGTCCTCAAGCCGATGACTGTGGTACCAAGGAGTAGGAGAACCACCGGGATCCCATGGTGTTTGCACTCGTAGGATAACAATAGCTGACCAATATTCAATATCAAGTGTAGCATAACCAACCGGAACACAATTACCATGATCTTCAAGGGAGCAGCCTTCGCGGCTCAATTTATCTGGATTACTGCCACGGAGTATCAACTCACAATCATGGTGTGTTCCACCAAGTGACTCAAACCGCCGTATATATGTGCTCGTATATTGACATTTGATCCTCATTTGAATTGTTGCCTGACCAAGAAGATTCAAGATTCCAGGATCCCATTGTGTTGCATTAGAGAACTCGTGTCCATGACCATGAGAATCTTGCACAGCCGGAACAAATAAGTATGATGTCTTAGGAAGCACCCGTTGTTCCACATTTTGAGTTGCGAGAATTGAACATAAATCCCCTAACAGCAAGCTCCAGCAAGCACAAATAAGAGGTGCGCGGATCGATTCCAATATACCTGATTCCTGATCAAGGATAGCAGACCTGGGAGCAGCACAAGGATTGTTGAAAGATCATGGATGTCGCCTAGAGGTGGGGGGGGGGGGGGGTGAATAGGCGTTTTAAAATAATTACGGTTTAGGCTTGAACAAATGCGGAATAAACCTAACGGTTAATTTGTCAAGCACAAAACCTACAACAACTAGGCTCACCTATGTGCACCAACAACTTATGCTAAAGAAGATAAGCAACTATGTGATAGCAGGATATATGACAAGAACAATATGGCTATCACAAAGTAAAGTGCATAAATAAAGGGGCTCGGGTAAGAGATAACCAAGGCACGCGGAGACGACGATGTATCCCGAAGTTCACACCCTTGGAAATGCTAGTCTCCGTTTGGAGCGGTGTGGAGGCACAATGCTCCCCAAGAAGCCACTAGGGCCACCGTAATCTCCTCACGCCCTCGCACAATGCAAGATGCCGTGAATCCACTAAGGGACCCTTGAGGGCGGTCACCGAACCCGTACAAATGGCAACCCTTGGGGGTGGTCACTGAACCCGTACACTTTGGCAACCCTTGTGGGCGGTCACCGAAACCCGTCAAAATGCTCGGGGCGATCTCCACAACCTAATTGCATACCCCGACGCTTGCCCGGAACTTTACATCACAATGATTGAGCTCCGAACACTACCAACCGTCTAGGGCGCCCACGCACCCAAGAGGAACAAGCTCAAGGGTACCAAGCACCCAAGAGTAATAAGCTTCTCAACTTGAAACGTCCACGTATCACCGTGGAGAACTCAAACCGATGCACCAAATGCAATGGCAAGGGCACACGGAGTGCCCAAGTCCTTCTCTCCCAAATCCCACCGAAGCAACTAATGCTAGGGAGGAAAATGAGAGGAAGAACAAGAAGGAGAACACCAAGAACTCCAAGATCTAGATCCAAGGGGTTCCCCTCACATAGAGGAGAAAGTGATTGGTGGAAACATGGATCTAGATCTCCTCTCTCTTTTCCCCCCAAAACTAGCAAGAATCCATGGAGGGATTGAGAGATAGCAAGCTCGGAGAAGGTCAACAATGGGGAAAGAACACGAGCTCAAAGGATAAGGTTCATTGGGGAAGAAGACCCCTTTATATAGTGGGGGAACCAATCCAACCGTTACCCCACTGAACAGCCACGCACAGAGCGGTACTACCGCTTGGGCAGGGCGGTACTACCGCTGAGGGTGATACTACCGCTCTCACCCAGCGGTACTGCCGCGCTGGCGAGGAGGTCAGGGCCCTGGCCCCAGAGCGGTACTACCGTGGGAGTAGGCGCGGTACTATCGCTTGGGGAACCACTACGGTACTACGGCCGAAGACCACAAGCGGTACTACCGCTTGGGGAGCGGTACTACCGCTCTGGGAGCGGTACTACCGCTTGAGTGCTTCGGCGGTACTACCGCTGTGGACCGCGGTACTACCGCTGGCGCCATCCTTAAGCCACAACCGCGAAAACAAAGAATACTCCGAGGAAAACCAGAACTGCCATAACTTCTGTAAATGAGCTCCGAATTGAGCAAACTCAAGCTTGTTTGAAACAAAACAACGAGTAGCATCAAAACAGCTGGTTATAGTAAGAAGAGGCAGGGGAGGTATGCTTAGCAAACAAAGGAGTGACACCTCCAACAGAGAAGAACCGGCATACCCTCCAACATCGAAAACATCATAGAAGATGCATGTGAACTCCGTTTTTGATGAACTCGAGCTTGTCATGAACATGATCAAAAGCTCCAAATCTCACAAGGAGAAGAACCAAACAAGAACCAATAAATATGATGCAAGGATGCAATGGTTTGAGCTCTCTACGAACGATACGATCAAGCAACTCATCGAGAGCCCCCCTTGATAGTACGGCAAACGATCCTATAACCCGGTCTCCCACAACTACCATGAGACCGGTAAAATATAAAACGTATCAAGGGCAAACCTTTGCCTTGCACATGGTCCACTTGAGCTAGATGATGACGATCTTGACTCCCTCAAGTTGGACCACCTTTCTTGATTGCGTTGGCTCGATGAAGACTAGTTGATTGCTCCCCCATACTCCTGTGGGTGAGCCTCTCTTCCGCACATCTTCACAAGTCCATTGTCACCACAATGGACGGCAAGCTTCAAGCATTTGATCTCTTCGTGATGCTTCACTTGAACTTGCACACCACAACCTAACCCCACAAAGGACTCTCACGAAGATCATGGGTTAGTACACAAAGCGTAATTGACAGTGCTTACCATACCATGGGGTCGCTTGATCCCTCTCGGTACATATTCTACGCTTTGTGTGTTGATCAACTTGATTTACTCTTTGACTTAGTCTTGATCAACCTTGAATCTTTCCAACTCTCTTCATTTGGATGATGTCTTGAGGGTAAACATGAATGATCACACAATCTTCTTCTTCAAGACATGCTTGCAATAAGCTCAGCACTCACATGACCATTCTTTGGATAATTCCTTAATAGCACCTTGGTCAACTCATAAACTCCTTGAAACCACACATGGACTTCAAGAAAAGCCTATGGACAGATCCTTCAAATATAACTCAAGACAACCATTAGTCCATAGAGATTGTCATCAATTAACAAAACCAAACATGGGGGCACCGCATGTTCTTTCAATTGTAGAATGCCTTAAAAATGTTGGTGACCATCAACAGTAGAATATGTCTTGGACTGCCATTGAAGCCGTTAAAGAGTGCCCATGCAATTACCCACCGGAATTGTTCAGAACAATAAATAGGATCAGTCCAAAAATTCTCAGAGTTGCACTGCATGCTATCAAGTAAGTCAAACAAGCTGGTGACTATGAACACCCTAATCCCTACCTGAAATGACAAATGATAGTGAATACTGGGCTGAGGTGCCCCAAGAAATAATTCCTTTCCTTCTTTCTCCAGCGATGATGCTCTTCTTTTGTTAATAAAGGGTGCACAGAGTGGATTAACATCCATGAGAACCTGAACTGGAAGTGGCGCGCAACAAACAATGATAACCAGGGCCTCAACTTGAAGTGGCGCACCATATCTTGTACCGTCTACAGGTGCTAGACCCATGAGCTTGCTTAGCACAACAGTTCCAGTAACATGGTAGTTAGACAAGACTTGAGGTGAACAAATCTCTCCAAACAGTAGCAACGCTAGCCAAGAATTGAACCATGAATGTTTAGCACTTGCACATAAAGTCCACTGTATGCATGGATGTGGTGTTCCAGATTGCAGTTCCACAAAGCACAATCCAGTAGCTTGAGAACTTGCTGCACAATTAACCTTTTTCAACAAACAACATACATTACCATGTTGCCGAACTGTAACTTCCTTCAGGAATTCTTCAAACAAAAATGGTGATCTCCATTTACACTTTCCTTGGGAACACAATTTATCTTCCCAGTAATTAGATGTCTGTAGTTGTACCCGTGGAAAAGCTAATGACCAAGCTTTAGCAATCAAACCATCCACATTCAGGCTGCTCATCATATTATTAGTGCCTCCCATCATAATTTGCATAGTCGCCAAGAATACCCACCATGTACTACTAATTACGGTGTAGCAAGAATATTCAGTTGCACTAGCAGGAAATTCAGCCAGAGATAGAAGACAATAAACATGGACAGGTTGCACCAGACAAAAATGCCATTCAGTGTTCATCAGTTCAGTGTACTTGTCGAATAGGAGCTCTATGGGCAAAAGTGCAGCTTTCCAGTTAAGCACCAAAGTGAAAACCTCACTGGTAGCATGGAACTCACTGTGAGCTTGAAAAATTGTATGGGCCAGCTGCACATATTGATTATGTGTGCATCGTTTCTTAAGCATCTGGAACATATCATCCAGCTTTAAGTGACCTTGTCGCCATGATCCAACTACAAGAAGTGAAAAATGTTGTGCACCAATGGACAAAATGTCAATTGCATGAGCCATATGCCAAATTCCCTTGCATGCCTCACGTGCTGCTAGTACCATGTTTATGGAACCTAGTTTTATCTCTGAACCTGAAGCTATTAGACACTCACACATGAGGTCCAGTAACTGGGACTTTCTTGCATAGTCAATAAAATTGTGGAGACTTTCTTCAGTTGGATTCGGTCTCACAAAATAGACAGTAGCTTTCAAAACAGAGGTAACCTGAGCTAACATCAGAGCAAGACCTGCAGCTGACTCCCACGACATTTGGCCACATTCCAGACTCACCTTGACATGGAGCGGTGGCGAGGTCGAACAGGGAACCACATACCTGCCCGACACAGTGGCGACGCTTGACAGCGGCTTGACAATGTTGTCCCGAGCTGTAATGGTGTGCTTGCTGAAGAACGAAGGTCATGGTGCTGGCCGGATCACCTGTCCGTGTGCATTCAGACCCACTGTCTTATCTGACCCGGGCACGAGTGTCAACACGCAGGCAGCCTCGACATAGCTTTTCAACGAACAACTAGTGGGTATCATCGCAATGAGCTTAAAGTCAGGAATCACTCTCTATGGTGGGGCTGGTGTACTCCAGGGGACCATGGACACTAACATGGGATCGTAGTCATCTCTTCCATGGGCCAGATCACCCGTCGAGCAGATGGCGGGCATTGGTGCAGCGGCGTGGATGGTGTCGATGTCAAGGTCCTCGTTGCACACGACAGGGGAGGCAAGCACGACAGGTGCAGCGGCATGGACGGTGTCAATGTTGAGGTCCTTGCTGCACACGGCAGTGGAGGCAAGCACGATAGGTGTAGCTACATGGACGGTGCCATCAGGATTCAGGCACTCTGTCGAGTACATGGTCGGTGTCGGAGCAGCAAGCTTGCTCGCATCGATGACGTGGTCCTATACTACATGGTCGTAGCCAACGCCACACTCCTCGGCACATATCGCCTCATCCTTCATGATCTCTTCCTCCCTTATCCGAGCAAGGCATGACGCTCTGGTGATGCTAGACAGCGATTTCGACTGCACAACTGCTTGAATATCCCTGTGCAGCCCCTCAATGTACTGGTGGACGAAGCACTTGATGCTCAGGTTCGGGTTGATATCCAGTACGTGTTGTACACATTCCCAAAAAGTTGTCGTGTACTCGGCCACGGTTGTGGTCTGCTTCTGTTCGAGCAGTGAGCACAAGTGCAAGTTGTACTCCGGAGACACGTCCTGGACATCGAGGAGGCATGGACGCTCGTAGATGCACCGGCCATGCATGGCGAGAGCTCGCGCTGCCCCGCTTCTTGACTGAAGTTGAACCACCGGCTCCACATGGTAGATTCTCTGGAACATGGAGATCTTCACCACGCCATACTTTGTAAACACGTGCTGCAATGTCTCCTCACTGATTGGGTAGTACACATGGTGCACAGTGACGCGGAGAATGCCGTCAGTGAACACCTCTTGCTTGCTCGACATTTCGTCAAACACTTGGTAGGCAGGAAGTGGGTGGTGATTGTTTTCTTGTCTATGCGCTGAGGGTTTGAATGTCGCTGTTGCTCCACTCCGAGCCAATCCAACCTAGCCCAGGGATTTTGTGTGATTCACAGAAGCAAATCACACCCAGGGCAGTGGATGTTACAAATCTGGCTGAGGGAGCTGAGGAACACAAAGCGGAAGCAAATTTTTGAGGAAAATTTGAGGCTCTGATTACCAAATTGTCACAACCCAAACACAGGGAGGTGATGAACAACCGGATCCGTACCAATATTAGGATACAATTTGAGGGATAGAAGGGAAGTTGGGATGAGGAATCAGCAAAAGCAAGGAGGTGAGATGCAGTAGCAGTAGATGAGGAACTGGAGCAGGGGAGAGATACCTGGAGACGATTCAATCATTTGATGCCTTCCCCTCTGCAGCTCACTTCGTTTATAACCATTGACGCCGACTCCTGTAGTTGGGCCAAGCCCAAGAACCACAGCCCCTTCCGAGGTAAACCCAATGAGAGCATAGCGGCATGACCACTCGGGCATGACACACCGTCATTTGCATCATGCACATCAATTGTTTGCGCACGCAAGCACAATCTAGAGCCTACGACGAGCGGGTGTAAGCTGTCGGCACAGGTGGGAGGGAGAGGAGCAGGAGGCTGGCGGCGAGGGTGGAACGGGGACATGCTAGGGTTTGCTGCCGCCGTCCAGCTTAAATAGCCGTACTTGCAGTTCACATATAAGAATGTCGTTTAGTAATGGAGGACATGAGTGTGAGTCAACGATAGCACAAATATACGAGTGGGAGTATAATTTTTTATACTAAACTTCTATATTTATTTAAACTTATTATAACATACATACTGTAGTTTTGATGAAAATAATTTATATTACTTGGCCATTATAGTTAAGTGCATAAAAATGTTATTTTACAATATTTATAGCGTCGTTATTACACAGTTGCAATGCATATCACTCAAAATTTGCTTTTGTTAAATTTAAATTGATTGATGTGTCACTAATTCTTATTGAATTAAGTTTTGAAAAGTATCATAACTTATATGGTATATACACATATTTTTGTGCATATATGTTTGTGTTCATATACATTTTATATAGTTAAATAGCATTGCACACTAGAAATATCTTAATAGTGATTCTAGTGTACTATTGGGTAAGCATATTGTAGGATCGATTATGTTTAGAGAGGGGTGAATAGACTACTAAGCACAATAATGGATTCTTTTTCCAAGTATTAATTTCATGGCAGATTTTAGGCTTTTCTAGCAATCTATAAAGCACCTTATACATGGAAGTCAAAAGTAACTAGATAACCCATTGCATCCTCGACGTAAAGACCAAATTGTAGACTAGAAGCGAAGCAACGTATGAACAACATATTTTATGAACGATCCACGAAGGGGCAAAAATAAAATCTAACAAAAAATTAGGTGAACTATTTGGAGGATGTTAGTCGTGAATTCTCTGCAAGTTATTTTATTTGTATTGTGTTTGTAATTGCATTTTATATTTACTATTGACGAACAACGATGATCGCTGCCCATGTCCTTCTTTAGCAGGCCAGGCAACCCAAAAGTCGGATCGATAGAAAGCCTGACTGCAACCCCATGGCAAAGGACCCAAACCATCATAACTGGGTACTCCCATTCGAAACCACATGAGCAGAAGGAAGTCAAGCAAACCGACCAGACGATTCATGGGCCAGGGAGAGCGTGATCAGTGAGAATGTGCGCTGCATACACCAATAGGCAAGGCTATGGTGTCCAAAGGACGACCAGACATGACAAAACACGTCATTTGGCCAACCTCAACGTTCAAAGGCCGAGAAAACATGACAAAACATGCCATCCGGCCAGAGCGTAGCGTCCTAAGGTCGTTATTGATCTTTCAATGTAGTAGGCATGTTCCCTATATCTCTCATGTACTCTCTCTCCCCCCTTATCAACCCTGCATTCAAACATCACCCCCTTTCCCCCTCTCTATCGGTATCCACCCCTTTTTTGTAGATTGTCCTTACATACATGATATCTCTAGCCCCCTCTTTCACACACAAAGACCAATTGTAGCCAAGAAGCCAAGCAACTTATGAACAATATGTTTTGTGAATGAACTGCAAAGGGGCAAAAAACAAGTGCAAGTAAGAGGTTGTGTGAACTATTTAAAGGATGTTTTTGTGAATTATATGCATGTGACTATGTTTGTAGTTCTTGTAAGTGCATCTAGTGTCACCCCTAGTTGGTTTTGGAGTATTGACGACAAACCTGGTTGAGGGACTAATGTGTTTGTGAGAATTGCAGGATAACACAGGTAGTAGTCCCTCATTGATTTGGTTTACCTACCGGAGATGACCCCTAAAAATGTGTGAAGACATTGGAGACAATGGCGGTCTGTGAAGCTATTCACGTTGAAGACTATGACATAAGAAGACATCGCGTGAAGACTATGGAGCGCGAAGACTTAATTGTTTCGTTGTTTCCTTTTCTTCTTTGTTGAGTCATAGGAACCACTGTACTGTTAAGTGGGGTCCAATTGAACATAGTCAGAGTGACTGAAGTGATGCTCAACCAAATCCTATGTCTTCGAGCGAAGGCAATGAGAGCAAATCTTATCCAGAGTCGGACGAGTCAGCTTTACTTGTAGCCCAAGTCAAGCTGTCGCGTGTGTTTGAAATCTGGCCGTTGAGACACATGTTAGTTCCTTAGTGACCCAGGGTTATTTTGGACAAATCAGGCCAGGTTGCCCAGTGGCTATAAATAGCCCACCCCCTACAGCATAAATTGGTGGCTGCTCAGAGTTAGTACACGGCTTTTGTCGTTTGAGAGCAACCCACCTCCGAAACTTTTGAGAGAGAATCCTTGCGAGGATAAAGCCCAAACCACCCAGAGCCCAAAGAGTGTTTGGCATCACTAAAGTCTTTCTGTCCTCGTGATCTGAAGACTTGTTACACTTGAGGATTGTGAATCCTCCAGCTGGTTAGGCGTCGCGTTCTGAGCATCCAAGAGTCATCGTGGATTGCCGGTGAACGAAGTCTATGAAGGTTTGGAAGTCTACCTTGAAGTCTTACCAGAGTGATTGGGCGGGGACTGAGAGTCCTTAGCTCAAGGGGAATAAGGTGAAGACACAATCTTCTGAGTTAAATCTCAGCCTCCCTAACCAGACGTACAATTGTCACAACAACTGGAACTGGTCGAACAAATCTCTATCCTCCCGAAGCCACTGGCTCTATCTCTCACTTCTCTTTACTTACAGTTTGTCTTCATGAAGTCATTGCCTGCTTGCATTACCAGTTTGACTTCACTGTGTGACTACTTGTCCTGATTGGCTTCATACTATCTTCCATCCTGATCTTTACTACCTAGCTGCTAATAGTCTTCGTGCTTTCACTTCATTGAATAATTGACTATGGCTTGTCTAGATAGTCTACCTTCCGCTGCATACGAATAGTCTCATTTCTATTGTTTGTCTTTGAAACTCCCATGTTTTGAAGACTTTCATAAAAATTGCCTATTCGCCCCCCTCTAGTCGATAACTAGCCCTTTCACTTGGTATCAGAGCAAGGTACTCCCTTGTTCTGTGTGATTCGGTTTAACCACCTGGAGTTTTAGCTATGTCGACTGCAGGGATAATCAAGGTCTCCGCTGCGTGCCCCATCTTCGATGGCACTGAGTATCCCTACTGGAAGAATAGGATGCGCATGCATCTTGAAGCCATTGATGTTGATCTGTGGTATGTTGTCAAGAACGGCATTCCCAAGACTAGTGAAGGTGTCACCCCTGCTGATGTCAAGAAGTTCGTTCAACTGGACTCTACCGCTAAGAACATCATCTATGGTCATCTGACCAAAGGACAGTATAGTCGTGTGAGTGCTCTGGAAACATCGAAGCTAGTCTGGGACTAGCTCTCCAAGGTCAATGAAGGCGTCTCAACTCAGCGAGATCAACGGATCAATACTCTCCGCAACCTCTTCAACCACTTCAAGAGACACAACAATGAGAACGTCTAGCTCACGTTTGATCGCCTCACTGATATCACAAATGAGCTCCAAGCACTCGGCGCCACTGAGATCATGAAGCATGAAATAGTGAAGACGCTACTAAGATCTCTTGACAACTCATTTGACACCTTAGCCCTGATGATACAAGAACGCCTGACTTCAAGACTCTCGATCCGTCTGACATACTTGATAGGCTCAACACACATGAGTACCAGCTATCTGAGAAACGAGATATCTATGGCCCCAACTATGGCCGAACTCGCGCTTTGAAGGCAAAGGCTGTTGCTTCCTCATCTGAAGAAGAATCTGACTGTAGTTCTGGTGATCCTAAAGACATTGGAAAGGAGCTTGCTATGATTGTGAAGAAGTTCCAGCAATACACCAAGAAGAAAAGCTTCAAAAAGTCTTCACGATCCAGCTCAAGGAATGATGAGGCTTCCACCCATGACCACAAGAAGAGAACCTGCCACAAGTGCAAGAAACATGGTCACTACATCTCTGAGTGTCCACAGTGGGACAATGAGAAGAAGAAGAAGAATAAGAGCAAAGAATATGATTCTGATGATAAGAAGAAGAAGAAATCCTCAAAGTCTTCTTCCAAATCCTCTTCCAAGTCTTCATCACACAAGAAGAGCTCATCTGGCAAGGCTCGTGCTTTTGTTGGCAAGGAGATGGATTCAGATGAGGAGTCTGCTTCTGAGGAGGCACAGGTGGAGTCTAAGGAGGAGTCCGACTCTGGTGTTGCGAGTCTGGCTCTAGCTACAGCCTACGTAGCCAAGTCCATCTTCAACACTGAGGACAATGGCTCCGTCACCAACACTAATGATAATGACAAGGACGACTCGGCTCCCACCTACTGCTTCATGGCACGTGGTGCCAAGGCTACGACACCTCGTACTTCAGAATGGATTATGGACAATGGATGCACTAATCACATGACTCGCGGTCGAAGTCTTCTGATGGATTCAACGCTTCATCCATCAGACAAGAGTCACATCACATTTGCTGACACTGGTAAAAGCAAGGTATTGGGTCTAGGTAGAGTTGCAATATCAAGGGATCAGCACATGGATAAAGTGATGCTTGTTGAATCCCTTGGTTTCAACTTAATGTTGTTGGAAATATGCCCTAGAAGCAATAATAAATTAGTTATTATTATTATATTTCCTTGGTCATGATAATCGTTTATTATCCATGCTATAATTGTATTGATAGGAAACTCAGATACATGTGTGGGTACATAGACAACACCATGTCCCTAGTAAGCCTCTAGTTGACTAGCTCATTGATCAACAAATGGTTACGGTTTCCTGACCATGGACATTGGATGTTGTTGATAATGGGATCACATCATTAGGAGAATGATGTGATGGACAAGACCCAATCCTAAGCCTAGCACAAAGATCATGTAGTTCGTATGCTAAAGCTTTTTTAATGTCAAGTATCATTTCCTTAGACCATGAGATTGTGCAACTCCCGGATACCTTAGGAATGCTTTGGGTGTACCAAACGTCACAACGTAACTGGGTGGCTATAAAGGTGCACTACGGGTATCTCCGAAAGTGTCTATTGGGTTGGCACGAATCGAGACTGGGATTTGTCACTCCGTGTGATGGAGAGGTATCTCTGGGCCCACTCGGTAGGACATCATCATAATGTGCACAATGTGACCAAGGGGTTGATCACGGGATGATGTGTTACATAACAAGTAAAGAGACTTGCCGGTAACGAGATTGAACAAGGTATCGGGATACCGACGATCGAATCTTGGGCAAGTACTATACCGCTAGACAAAGGGAATTGAATACGGGATTGATTGAATCCTCGACATCATGGTTCATCCGATGAGATTATCTTGGAACATGTGGGAGCCAACATGGGTATCCAGATCCCACTGTTGGTTATTGACCGGAGAACGTCTCGGTCATGTCTGCATGGTTCCCGAACCCGTAGGGTCTACACACTTAAGGTTCGATGATGCTAGGGTTATAGGGAATAGATATACGTGGTTACCGAATGTTGTTCGGAGTCCTAGATGAGATCCCGGACATCACGAGGAGTTACGGAATGATCCGGAGGTAAAGATTTATATATGGGAAGTCCTATTTTGGTCACCGAAAAAGTTTCGGGTGCTATCGGTAACGTACCGAGACCACCGGGAGGGTCCCGGGGGTCCACCAGGTGGGGCCACCGGCCCCAGAGGGCTGCATGGGCCAAGTGTGGGAGGGGACCAGCCCCAGGTGGGCTGGTGCGCCCCCCCACCAGGGCCTAAGGCGCCTAGGGTTTGGGGAGGGGGCGCCTCCACCTTGCTTGGGGGGCAAGTTTCCCCCTCTCCCCCCCTTGGCCGCACCCTAGATGGGTTTTGGGGCTGCCGCCACCCCTAGGGAGGGAACCCTAGATGGGGGTGCAGCCCCTCCCCTTCCCCTATATATACTTGAGGAATTGGGGGCTGCAAACAGATGAGTTTTTCCTCTCCTTGGCGCAGCCCTACCTCTCTCCCTCCTCGTCTCTTGCGGTGCTTGGCGAAGCCCTGCTGGAGTGCCACGCTCCTCAACCACCACCACACCGTTGTGCTGCTGCTGCACGGAGTCTTCCCCAACCTCTCCCTCTCTCCTTGCTGGATCAAGGCATGGGAGACATCACCGGGCTGCACGTGTGTTGAACGCGGAGGTGCCGTCCGTTCGGCACTAGGATCTCCGGTGATTTGGATCACGACGAGTACGACCCCCTCAACCCCGTTCTCTTGAACGCTTCCGCTTAGCGATCTACAAGGGTATGTAGATGCACTCCTCTCTCTCGTTGCTAGTCTCTCCATAGATAGATCTTGGTGACTCGTAGGAAAATTTTGAATTTCTGCTACGTTCCCCAACAAATGTCTGTCTCAATGCTTTGTGACTTAAACATGATTGTGATATTTGGAAAATATCATTGCCTTGTACTGATGGAATCTGACAAGTCTCTAGTCTTTGAAGGGTACCGAAAAGATGATCTGTATATGGTAGATTTCTCAACAGGACCGCAAATGGCCATATGTCTTCTAGCAAAAGCTTTAGAGTGCTGGCTTTGGCATCAAAGGCTAGGACATGATGGCATGAGGAACTTGCACACTCTCGCGGAGAAGAAGCATGTCATGGGCATTGAAGGCGTCAAGTTCAAGAAGGATCATCTGTGTGGTGCCTGCGAAGCTGGGAAGATGACTAGGGCCAAGCATCCCTCGAAGACAATCATGACTACATCTCAACCCTTCGAGCTGCTACACATGGACTTATTTGGCCCTACTCACTACTCTACTCTCAATGCCACTGCTTGCCTCTATGGTTTTGTCATTGTTGATGATTACTCTAGATATACTTGGGTGCATATAATCCTCTACAAGACTGAAGTGCAGGGTGTCTTCAGACGCTTTGCCAATCATGCCATGACGAACTCTGGCGTCAAGATCAAGCACATCAGAAGCGACAACGGCACTGAGTTCAAGAACACCAGCCTCGATCTTTATCTGGATACCTTGGGTATTACTCATGAGTTCTCTGCTCCTTACACACCTCAGCAGAATGGCATCATGGAGCGCAAAAACAAAACTCTTATTGAGATGGCCGAACGATGCTTGATGAGTACAAGACTCCACGGAAGTTCTGGCCTGAAGCCATTGACACTGCATGCCACATCATCAACCATGTTTATCTTCACAAACTTCTGAAGAAAACATCATATGAGCTCCTAACTGGTAAGAAGCCAAATGTAAGTTACCTCAGAATAGTTGGTGCTAGGTGCTGGATCAAGGATCCATATCACACTTCAAAATTTGCACCAAAAGCACATGAAGGTTTTATGCTTGGTTACGGAAAGGATTCACACTCCTACAGAGTCTTCAACCTCTTTCACTATAAAGTGGTTGAAACTGTGGATGTGCGGTTCGATGAGACTAACGGCTCGCAAAGAGAGCACCTGCCAAATGTGCTAGATGAATTACCCCCTAGTGAGTCAATCAAGCAAATGGGAATTGGAGAGATCATACCATCTGAGAATTAGACTGAAGAAGAACTGATCGTTTCTGCACCTAATCAACCTGAAGACAATGCTCAGCCTGAAGACAATCCCCCGAATAATGACATTGATCAGCATGAGCAAAATCTTCGTCATGTCCATCCTCATGTTGCAAAAGAAGTACAGATTGAGAAGATAATTGACAACATCAATGCACCTGGTCCACTCACTCGTTCAAGAGCTACTCAAAGAGCAACACAGCTAACCAATTTATGTGGGAATTTTGCATTCGTTTCACTCTCAGAACCCAAGAAAGTCGCTGAAGCCTTCATGGAACCTGAATGGATTCAAGCTATGCAAGAAGAGCTTCAACAGTTCAAGCTGAACAATGTGTGGGAATTGGTCAAGCGTCCTGATCCTCGGAAGCACAATATCATTGGCACCAAATGGATATATCGCAACAAGCAAGATGAGCATGGTCAAGTCGTTAGAAACAAGGATCATCTCGTTGCACAAGGTTACACTCTAGTGGAAGGAATTGACTTCGATGAAACATTTGCTCCGGTGGCAAGGCTTGAAGCCATTCGCATACTGCTAGCCTATGCAAATCATCACAACATCCTTCTGTGTCAAATGGATGTGAAGAGTGCTCTTCTCAATGGAAAGATAGAAGAAGAAGTATATGCCGCACAACCTCCTGGCTTTGAAGATCCAAAACATCCTGATATGGTATACAAGCTCAACAAGGCACTGTATGGCCTCAACAAGCCCCTCGTGCTTGGTATGACACGCTCAAAGACTTCCTGAAGAGCAAAGGCTTCAAACCTGGTTCACTAGATCCTACACTCTTCACGAAGACATACGACGGAGAACTATTTGTGTGCCAAATCTATGTGGATGACATTATCTTCGGCTGCACCAACAAGAAATACAGTGATGAGTTTGGTCACATGATGCAAGAGCAATATCAGATGTCCATGATGGGCGAGCTGAAGTTCTTTCTGGGTCTCCAAATCTGTCAGCAACGCAATGACATCTTCATATCTCAAGAAAAATACCTCAAAGATTGCCTGAAGAAGTTTGGAATGCAAGACTGCAAAGGATACACGACGCCAATGCCAACCAAAAGTCATCTAGGTCCCGACGCCAATGGTAAAGAGTTCGATCAAAAGGTATACCGCTCCATGATTGGTTCTTTGCTTTATTTATGTGCATCTAGGCCAGATATAATGCTTAGTGTTTGCATGTGTGCCCGATTCCAAGCGGCACCAAAGGAATCGCATCACTTAGCTATGTAGTGAATTCTTTGATATTTGGCTTACACCCCAACACTAGGATTATGGTATCCAAAGGGCTCAGAGTTTGATCTAGTTGGATACTCATATGCTGATTATGCTGGTGACAAGGTTGATCGCAAGTCCACATCTAGCACATGTCACTTTCTGGGACGATCTCTTGTCCGTTGGTCTTCAAAGAAGTTCGTTGATCTTCAAAGAAGCAGAACTGTGTATCTCTCTCCACTGCTGAATCTGAATACATTGCTGCTGGATCTTGATGTGCTCAGCTTCTCTAGATGAAGCAAACTCTCAGGACTATGGTATTTACCTGAAGAATGTGCCACTCTACTGCGACAATGAGAGTGCCATCAAGATTGCTAACAACCCAGTTCAGCACTCGAAGACAAAGCACATTGAAATTCCTCATCACTTCCTCAGAGATCATGTTATGAAGGAAGATATTGATATCATTCACGTCAACACTGAAGAGCAATTGGCTGATATCTTCCCAAAGCGCTTGGATGAGAAAAGGTTTTGCAAGTTGCGGTGTGAGCTAAATATCTTGGAATCCTCAAATGTCCTGTCAATTGGACACACATCCTAACACTTGTGCATTTTGATGACTTAGATGTGCAACACACGAAGAAACGTATATCTTCAATCAATGAAGACATACACTCTGAGTGTGAATACATTAATGCGGAATTTGACTTCAGAGTGCCACGATAATTGTGCGTCGTGTCTGGGTCTAATACTTCCTATACGGTGGGTAACGCCACCACCAAACTTTTGTTTGAAGTGTTTCCCTTGGCGTTATGTTTGCAAAGTATTCGTACTTGGTTTATCTTCATCCTTGACTTAAGTTCATATTTATCTTCATCTTGTTGATTTGGTCGTATACTAGTTATATACGTATTTGTGTTCTATCCTCTACAGCTGTAAGTGCATCTAGTGCCCCTTAGTGATTTTGGTGTATTGAAGACTTATAGGTTAAGGGACTGATGCGTTTGTGAGTGTACACAGGTCTATAAGTCTATGAGGAGTTTTATATTTACAGAGAAAGTCGACCCCTAAAAATGAAGTTCTTCGACTGAAGACTTTGGATTTCTGAAGACTTTCTGAAGACTTTGAAAGTGAAGAAATTGGTGTGACCTTGAAGACTTAGTAATCATTCGAGGAACATGAAGCGTGAAGACTTTTGTTTTTATAGTTTCATTTTCTCTTTCTTGAGTCATAGAAAACACCGTACTGTTAAAGGGGGTCGAGGAATTACTAAGGAAAAATTTCCATGTGATTCTCAACTCAAAATCCTACACCTACCAATCCCTTCGAGTGAAGCCATTGGAAATCTCATACAGTTCAGTCATATTCTTTAGTGACAGAGACAAAGTTCTTCTGGTCTCAGAGGAATTTGTTCTGACTGAGGAGTTAGGAATTCACCAGTGCGAATTGCCTACACAGTGAAGAACATGATAGCCCTGAGGAATTTGATAGTTAAAATTCCGACCGTTGCTGTGCTACGTGCCAGCTGTCCCAAAATATCCTACCACCTAACGGTCATATCAGACAAGGGCATTTATCTCTTATCATGTCGGGTTGCTCCCTAGGCTATAAATCGCCGCCCCCTACAACCACTAGCTAGTTGGCTGCTCCGAGAGAAACTGACACTTGTCATTTGAGAGCATCCCATCCTCCGAGGACTTTGAGCGAAAATCATCAAGTGAGGAAAACCCAAACCCAAACCTTCAAAACCCCAAAGTGATTGAGCATCACTGGACAGATTGATCCTACATGGATCCGACACTTGTTACCTTTGAAGACTGTGCTTCTTCCAGACGGTTAGGCGTCAAGGTCTAGAGCATCCAAGAGGAATTGTGGATCGCCGAGTGACCGAGTTTGTGAAGGTTCGGAAGTCACCTGAAGACTTACTATGAGTGATTGGGCGAGGTCTGTGTGACTTTAGCTCAAGGAGAATACGGTGAGGACTGTGTGTCCGGGACTGGGTGTCCTCGAGTTTAAGTACTCAGCCGCTCCAACCAGATGTACAACTGAGACAGCAGTTGGAACTGGTCTACCAAATCATTGTCTTCGCCGAGCTCACTGGTACTATCTCCTCATCTCTTTCATTTCCTCATGTCTGTTGTTGTGTGCCTGTTCATATCTGTTTGAAGACTTTGACTAAAGACTTTCTCAATTTCCTCAGTTCAATTTCTTTAGTCTGTTTGTCTTCTTTCTTGTGTTATCCTATGTTTACGCTTTCTGTACTTTGTGCTTGTATTTATTTCATCATGATGACTATGCTTGTGTTCTGTAATGTTTACTTCTGAGTACTTATTCCGGTGCAAGTATTTCTTCTCTTAGGAACTTCCTCACCAGCAAATTCCTCGGTGAAGAATTCATAAAAATCGCCTATTCACCCCCCTTTAGTCGATATAACGCACTTTCAATTGGTATCAGAGCAAGGTACTCCCTTGTTCTGTGTGATTTTGGTTTAACCGCCTGGAGTTTTAGTTATGTCGACTGCAGGATTGAGGAACGTATCCTGCCCCATCTTTGACAGTCACGAGTATCCTCGGTTGAAGGCCATGATGAAGAAGCAACTCATGGCTATGGACAGCGAACTGTGGACCGTCACTGAGATTGGTCTTACTGATCTATGCAAGATGGCGGAGGCGGATGACATTCGCAAGTACAGTCTACTCAACCTCATAGCGAAGGATGTCATATGCTCATGTTTGTCCCAAAACCAGTTCAGGAACGTCATGCATCTCAATCACGCGAAGCTAATCTGGGACCGTCTCTCTGAGGTCTATGAAGGTCATCGAACTCATCATGATCCTTGGTTTGAGGATTAAAGGAATCTCTCAATGCGATGACATTCGAACCAGAATCATCATCTTCTACCCCCTGCCTTATGGCAAAGAGTGGTAAGGTAACTGAATGCTACCTATCCGAGTCCAGTGATGATGAATCTGGAGATGAATTTGGACCTAGCTATGTCAAACTTGCTTCCCTTGCCACTAAACAACAAAGAGCTCTTGAAAAAGTTCAATACATGCTAAATAAGAGCGATGATATGTTGGGTGAAGAAATGGATCAGTCAAAAGCTTTGGCTGAAAGTCTTCAGAGACTTCATTCCAAGTTTGACGACCTTCAAGGTCATCATAACACTCTCTTATCTGATCACGAGAAGCTGTCTCTTGAACTTCTTCAAAGAAAGCAAGATCTTGAGAATCTAAGAGTGAGTTATGAATATCTTCAGAAGGAGCGTGATTCATTACTTGCTCAACAAATCAGCGCTACTCAGGAAGAATTTGTCCCTCCATGTCTGAAGTGCATTGAACGTTAATATGCTAATTCTTAACCTGAATGTTCAAATGCTTCTAATGTTAAAAATTCTTCACCTGTCTCTACTATCACTAATTCCTCATCTGGGGACGTCGCTAGTATCACTGATGATGCAGGGCTGAAGGAATTGTACATGACAGGCATGTACAAAATCCTCAAAGGGCATCAGACTCTTTGTGATGTGCTTAAAATGCAGATCCTCAACAGGAACCCTAGGAAAGAGGGTATTGCCTTTGAGAGGAAACGCAATGTTGATGGAACATATTGGAAGCGTGAGAAGTACCCCAAAACCTCATGGGTTGTTGCAAAGGGACCTCCAGTTGATCCATCCAATTTATCTGGCTTTACATGTGAATCTCCTCATTCTTCTGATGAGTCATTTGACTCCAACTATAAACTGTTCAAACATCAGAATGGTGAAGTATTTGCTAGATATGTTGGCACTAACTATAGGAATGGTTCCCCTATGAAGAAAATCTGGGTTCCCAAAAGTTGCCTTGAAAGTCTTTAGGTGAATGTCCTCATGACACCACCTATGAAGAATAGGAACTCCAGATCAAATTCTTCATATGGACCAAATTCTTCATATGGATCAAATTCCTCAACAGGATCAAAATCCTCACATGATCATCATCGTGCTAACCCCTCTGTTTCGCAGGGTAGAGCTAAGGGCTATGAATATGAGCATTATTCTTCAAATCACTATGTTCATAAGTCCTCGAAGAATTTCTCTGCTTATTCATATGCTTACCCTAACCCCTCTCATGTGAAACGAAGCGGACTGGCTTCTATGCCACCTTTCTCATATGGTGCTCGCAGAGTGATGAATTCTTTGCCACCCCTTCAGATGTGGGTGGTGAAGAAAAAGAACTAATCTCTTATGCAGGGTCAGGTCTCCAGACGTGCTCAAAACGTCTGAAGAATTTGCTGGAGACCTGAACAGTGCCTGAAAGGACGCAGGCTAATCATGAAGAAATGAATTCTCATTTCTCATGTCCTCATACTGATTTATCTGTTCTATTGCTTGATGAAATTGATCTGATGATATTGATGTCATATTCTTCGCTGATGAAGTATATAAGTTCGTAAGTTGCACGAATTCATCTGCAAGATGATCAACCTAAAGCAAATGAGTGGGTCCTTGATAGTGGATGTACAAATCACATGACTGGTGACAAGAATCTACTGATGGATGCTCCTTTATCACCGTCGCATCTGAAGCATACCATCTTCGCTGACAAAGGCAAAAGTTAGGTATTGGGTCTAGGTAAGGTTGCGATCTCTAAGGACATATACATGGACAAAGTCATGCTTGTCGAATCCTTAGGATACAACCTCATGTCTGTCTCAATGCTTTGTGATCTTGATATGGTTGTTGTCTTTGGCAAGTATCGTTGTGTTGTGATCATGGAAGCTGACAATTCCAAAGTCAAGGCTTTAGGAGAGGAGACTTGTACATTGTTGATTTCTCTACAGGACCACAACCGGCCGTATGCCTACTTGCAAAAGCTTTAGAAAGCTGGCTATGGCATCGACAACTTGGTCATGCAGGCATGAGGAATCTGCACACGCTTGCGAAGAAGAAGCATGTCATTGGCATTGAGAATGTCAAATTCCTCAAGGATCACTTATGCGGAGCCTGTGAAGCAGGAAAGATGACCAAGGCCAAGCATCCAGCAAAGACTATCATGACTACCACTCGACCATTTGAATTGCTTCACATGGATCTTTTTGGTCCCAATCATTATTCTGCAATTCTAAATGATGCATCTCTATATGGCTTTGTTATTGTTGATGATTATTCTTGTTACACATGGGTGCACATTTTCACATACAAACATGAGGTGCAGGAAGTCTTCAAACGATTTTCTTCGAGGGCTTCAACCAACTTTGGTGTGAAGATCAAGCACGTTAGAAGTGACAATGGGACCGAGTTCAAGAATTCCGGTCTTGATGGCTATCTTGATGAACTTGGTATTACTCATGAGTTATCTGCTCCTTATACTCCTCAGCAGAATGGCGTCGTGGAGCACAAGAACAGGACCCTTGTTGAGATGGCTCACACTATGCTTGACGAATACAAGACACCTCGTCATTTCTGGATTGAGGCCATTGATACTGCGTGACACGTCATCAACAGGGTATATCTTCACAAATTCTTCAAGAAGACTGCCTATGAACTCCTCACTGACAAGAAACCCAATGTGAGTTACTTCAAAGTCTTCGGTGCTAAATGCTGGATTAGAGATCCTCTCACAATTCTAAATTTGCACTGAAAGCACATGAGGGTTTTATGCTTGGTTATGGAAAGGACTCGCACACCTACAGAGTCTTCAACAACGTTCTTCACAAAGTTGTTGAAACTGTAGATGTGCGGTTCGATGAGACTAATGGATCGCAAAGAGAGCACCTACCTTCTGTGTTAGATGAACCAGCACCTGAAGAATCTATCAAGTTCAAGGCTACTGAGGATGTCATTCCCACCGAAGAATTTGCTGAAGAATTCATTCTAGAACGTGATGAACGTCAAGCTGGCGCACCTGAAGAAAATGGTGCAGAGGAAAATGCTCCTGAAGAGAATGCGGATCAAATTCCTCGAAGACAACCCGCTCATCCTCGTATTGCAAATGAAGTGCAAGTCGAGAAGATCATTGATGACATTGAAGCACCAGGTCCTCTCACACGCTCAAAAGCTTCACATTTGTCTAACTTTTGTGGGCACTTTGCTTTTGTCTCTATCACAGAGCCCACTAAGGTACATGAAGCATTTATGGAGCCTGAGTGGATTCAAGCTATGCAAGAAGAATTACATCAGTTCGAGCTCAACAACGTCTGGGAACTGGTCAAACATCTAGATCCTCGCAAGCACAACATTATTCGCACAAAGTGAATCTACCGCAACAAGCAAGATGAAAATGGCCTTGGGGTGAGGAATAAGGCACGACTTTTAGCTCAAGGCCACACACAGGTTGAAGGAATTGATTTCAATGAAACTTTTGCACATGTTGCTAGACTTGAGGCTATTCGCATATTACTTGCTTGTGCTAACCATCATAATATCACCTTATATCAAATGGATGTGAAAAGTGCATTCCTCAATGGTAAGCTTGAGGAAGAAGTATATGTTGCTCAACCCCCAGGTTTTGAAGATCCAAATAATCCTGACAAAGTGTTCAGACTCAACAAGGCCCAGTATGGCCTCAAGCAAGCCCCTCGTGCGTGGTATGATACTTTGAAGGAATTCCTCATGAAGAAAGGCTTCAAACTCGGTTCACTCGACCCTACTCTTTTCACTAAGTCATATGATGATGAATTGTTTGTGTGCCAAATATATGTTGATGATATTATCTTTGGCTGTACTGATCAACGTTATAGTGATGAATTTGCCTATATGATGAGTGAAGAATATAAAATGTCTATGATGGGAGAGTTGAAATTCTTTTTAGGTCTTCAAATTCGTCAACAGCGCAATGGGATATTCATATCTCAGGAGAAATACCTCAAGGACGTACTGAGGAAATTCGGCATGCAAGATTGCAAAGGGGTCAAAATTCCAATGCCCACAAATGGCCATCTATGCACTGATGAAAATGGTAAATACTTCGATCAAAAGGTATACCGCTCCATGATTGGCTCTTTATTGTATCTATGTGCATCTAGGCTGGATATTATGCTTAGTGTTTGCATGTGTGCCCGATTCCAAGCTACACCGAAGGAATCACACCATGAGGATGTGAAGCATATTCTTTGATATCTAGCTCACACACCAACACTTGGATTATGGTATCCCAAGGGCTCTTCAATTGATCTCATTGGATATTCAGACTCTGACTATGCTGGCGATCGCGTGGACCGCAAGTCAACATCAGGAACATGCCATTTCCTCGGACGATCTTTGGTCTATTGGTCCTTGAAGAAACAGAACTGCATATCACTCTCAACTGTAGAAGCTGAGTACATTGCTGCTGGATCGTGTTGTGCTCAATTACTTTGGATGAAGCAAACACTCAAGGACTATGGCATCAACGTGAAGAATGTGCCTCTCTACTGCGACAATGAGAGTGCTATCAAGATTGCTCATAACCCAGTTCAGCACTCAAAGACCAAGCACATCTAGATTCATCATCATTTTATTCGTGATCATGTGTTGAAGGGCGACATTTCCATCGACCACGCAAGCACTGAAGATCAGCTGGCCGATATCTTCACTAAGCCCTTGGATGAGAAGAGATTTAGCAAGTTGGGATGTGAGCTAAATATCCTAGAATCTTCGAATGTTCTCTGAAATGGACACACATCCTAACACTTATGCTGACTTGATGACTTAGATGTGCAACACACGAAGTAACGTTTTTCTTTAATCAATGAAGACTAACCCTCTAAGTGTGAAGAAATTAATGAAGAAATTGATTCTCAGAGCCCTACGACAATTGTACGCGGTGTCTGAAATCAGCTTTCTTATACGGTGGGTCACGCCACCAACCAAAGTTGAAAATCTTCAATTTGAGTTTTTCTTCGTTTTTGAAATTCCTCAGTTTTTCAAATTCTTCAACTTTGCATTATCTTCACTCTTTCCGGTGTTGTTCTTCATTTGAAAATATATGTATGAGTTTTATGTCCTCTACATCATTCACTTATTGCTAATTCTTCAAGTTGATTTCTTCTGCTAAGCGAATGTGATCGGACCCTTCGCCCTCTATGCTAAACTCAACCTAATCTATTCACAAATTCTTCATGTGTGTTCTATTTTAAACTCATTCAAAATCTTCACTGTGTCCTTGACAGCTAAAGAAATTGCGAACGGAAATTTTAATATATCTGATCTGAATTTTCGGCTTTGCCGCTCAAACTGTTCCGCATCCCACGACAATACGTATCTATTCACCCACGATCCTACACGATTGCCACCTCTCAGTACGTGGGTGACACATGTCAAGCGAATGAGAAGGGCCAGGGGCACGTTCGTCCAAAATCTTCGGGCGTACAATTTTTCACTTCCACTATAAATACCCCTGCCTCTTCCTCACTTCACTTTTTACTCCCCTCGCTCTCACTCCCGCTCGAGCTTCCCGAAACCCTAGCGCCGCCGCTACTTCATCATCGCCGGTGAGGAAGAGCCTCATTGCCTCGACCTCGTCGTTGTCGTACTCGCGCCGGTTGCGGATTTCTTCACTCCGCCGCCGCCGTAGCCGTCTTCCTCTGCCAAGTTAGGGCGTGGAAGATCTGAACTGACGAACTTCACATCTACACTTCTCAGTTCGTCGTGTTCTTTATCTCGGGTAATTAAAAGTTACTTTTACTACCCTCTTTGATTCTTCTGTTTTCTTGAAAATCTTCAAAGGTGTTTATTTTTCAAATCTTCACACAAATGAACACCTCACATGTCATCGGCTCTTGATTCGTTTCTCTAAGCAATGTTTTCTTCAAGATTCCTCAATTGTATGGATTTTCGATCTATACAACTCTGGAACCTAAGACAAAGAACGCTTACTGAAATTACTCAAGACTCATCTGGTCAAATTCCTCAAACTTATTCATTTTTTAAAAACCTTCTGAGAATGCATATGACCTCTCCAAATTCCTCGCAACTATACTCTGTTCACAGGTACAAATGTCTGTTGCTGAATCACTAGGTTCTCATCAACTTTACTCATTTGCAGCGTTCCTCAAAGAAAAGTTGCACACCTCTTCAGAAACCTCAGTTGTTCATATTCCTCAGCTGAAGAAAATGGCTGATAAGAAGCCACAGAAGGGAGGAAAGAGGCCTGAGGTCAATACTGCGTTTCAAATCCCTAAGGACATTTATGGTGGATACTACACTCCTAATGAGGCCAAGTTTGGCAAGGAGGACAAGAATCAGCTCAAGGTGCGCATACAATGGATAGACAGGAGATGGGCACGAGAATGGAGGGAGTACAGGTATGTTACTCCCAAGTATATGAAGAAATTCGCGCTCAACCCTCCATGCTCAGGACCTCCATTGGCACCAGGCCAAGTGGCAGATCCCACCAGCCTCAAGCACCGCGAGGACTATGCTAATGAATGGGCAAAGCACTAGGCCAAACTGGCCAAGCAAGCAAAAGAAGCAGTGAAGAAATTCGATGCAGACTCTACTGCTGCTGCTGCCTCTGCTGAGGCCTCTACTAGTCAGCCGAAGAAGGCGATGCCTAAGAAGCCTGCTCATAAGTCAAGCGCTTCTCCTTCAAAGCCCTCACGGCCAAGCTCCTCAGCAATGCCCTCAAGGCCAGATTCTTCAAAGCCCTCACGGCCAATTCCTCAGTCTGCTCCTCCTCCTCCAAAGTCTTCAGCTCCTCCGATAAAGTCTTCAGCTGCTCCGACGAGATCCTCGGCACCTGTGCATCTCGCCACATGCCAACGGACCCAAGGCATCTCAATTGCCTCAGGAGCATCTGCAAGTTCCTCAGCTGCACCAAAATCCTCAGCTGGCCCCTCTCTGCTGAAGAAAAAGGCCACTGCTGGACGAGGCCTTCGACCAAGTCCTCAAAAGAAGAAGGTCGCCTTCCAAGTGCCCTCTGATGATGATGAGGCTGATGATGAAGAACTTGCCAAAATCATCAGAGACAGGCAAGCCAGGGCCGCTAGAGCCAAAGGCAGCAATGTGCCACTGATGTTGGATCCAAAGTTGATCCTCGATTACATTGACCTATGGCACAAGGACCCTAACACGCCTTTGCCAGAGATGAACCTCACTCCTGGCCAGAGTCATGTTCTGACTGCCTTTATTGAGGAAGAAAAGTGGAAATTTTAACAAGGCAGAAAGCTGAAGAAAGCGCAATACAAGAAGCAGCGCTACCTCAAGGACAATGTCCTCACTCTCTCCCCTGATCAGCTCATTGCTTTGCAAGCTGAAATCAAGCAATTGAGTGATGAATTCGATCGCTACTATGCTGATTGGAAGGGCGCCAAGGTGCGGTTCGTCAATCTGATGAAGAAATTCACTTCAAGTGCTGCTCCTCCTGTGCACATTGAAGTTACTCAGGCTGAAGCATCTGCTCATCCTACTGAAGAACATGCCAGCACCATTGATGACAATCAGGCTACTGAAGAAAATGAGAGTACCAGGGCCGATGACTCCATTCCAGCCGCTGAAGAAATTGCTAGGGCATCCACTAGTGGTTCGCCTGAAGAAAATGAAGAAGTCAGGGCAACTGCATCAGTTGCGCCTGAGGAAACTGAACCCAAGTCCTCTGCACCTCCTGCGCCTACACCAGCTCCGATCCTTCCATCTGCATCAGATGCGAAGAAGACCAAGGCTGCCGAGCGTGCAGCTGTGAAGAAAAGAAAGACATCAACTTCATCAAATTCTTCAGCTCCGAAGAAGATGAAGCCACTGACTAGCTCTATTGACAACCCAATTGATGTCGTTCCAGTCTCCTTCATGCCATCAAAGGACCTTGTTCCTTTTGGTGAAGATTATGTGATTCCCAATGAATCTGATGAAGAAACTCCTTCTACTGCTTCGACAGAGCAGTTGGACAAAGAAATTGAAGTGGATGAGATCCCTTCAACCCCAGTCATTTCCTCACATATGCCTCAGTTCACTTTTGAAGAGGCAGGTGTTGAAGAAATGGAAGATGGGGATGTGGACATTGGCTGTACCACTTCTATGCTCAAAGATGAGTTTTGGGACAGTCGGCACCCGAACTCTTGAATGTTCACTCTGCTCCAAGCAATTCCTCAGTCCCCTACTGCTACTGAAGTGCAAACTGGATCTGAAGAACCTCATGCAACCCCAAGTGTTCATGAAGAAATTCCAACCACTAGTGCTGAAGAAAATGTCAATGAGGAAATGAAGAACCAGGCTGAAGTTGCCGAAGAGCCTGAAATTCCTCAGCATGAGGAACCTGAGATTGTGATTCCTGAAGTGGTGATGCAATTGACTGACACTCCTCAGCCCAAGCCAAAGGATCCCTTCTCAAAGAAGAAAAAATTCAAGGTTGATGATTTCTTCAGCGAGCACGTGTTCTTCACTGAATTCAACTCCTATGACAATGCTCGTCTTAGAAGGAAGCGCTTCTGGACTGCCAGCCAGGCCAACTTCTATTCCTCACTGCTTTTCAACAAGGACAAACTCTTCGATCATGAGCATATTCCTCATGTGGACATGGAATCTATGTCGTGCTTCTCTCAAGTCCTTAGCATGCTTCATGATGTAGGCTTGCTCAACTTCTGCTCTGACATAGTTGATTGGAATGAAGAGCTTATTCTTCAGTTCTACGCAACTCTGCATATCACAGGTGATGCTGCTAACGTCAACTCATGGGTGTTGGACTGGATGACTGAAAACACTCATTACAAGGCACCTGCCTCTGAATTGCTTCGTGCCTTGCCAATCAGTCCTCCACCTGACGGTGCTCGTTGTCTGTATGATGAGACTGAACTCATGCTCACTATATGCAAGTGCTCATGAAGCCGCTGAAGCCTGGTCAAGCCCCAAGGACCAAATTCCTCGTGAAGGAATTACTCTATGTGCCTAGAACCATCTATCGCATTCTGACGAAGACCATGAGTCCTATCAAAGGCCATGACTCATCCGATGAAGAAGTTATCGGGATGATGAAGAATATGCTTTTCAACATAATGCATGGCATCCCCATAAACTATCATGATTTCTTCATGAGGACTCTGGCAAATGTTGCACTTTCACCTTTTGAGCTGAAGCCTTACGCGCTGTCGATCATGAGATTCCTCGGAACAAGGATTTCACTCAACTACAAGGCTGATTTTCAGAATCACCTCAGCTACTTGCCCCCTATTGAAGTCATCAAGCGGACAATTTCCTCATCTGATGAGAAGTGCAAGTCACCAGCCGTAATCGATGAAGGCATTCGTCCATTGGATGGTCAGTTCCGCAAAGCTTCATCTTACTCCACCAATGATGACTCTGCCACTCATGATTCTGCTGCCAATGCTACCAAGTCAAGTCCTCAAGCTACTGCTCCTCGTGTGATGACTGACCGTGAACTGCTTATAAGTCTTCACCAGAAGGTGGATCGAAACCACAAATGGGTTAAGCGTTAGTTTGGCTCTATTCTTCACAACATGACTTCTACACATAATGCAGTGAAGAAAAACCATTACTACCTCCATGAAGTGTTTGATCGTACCTGGGCTATTCTGTCACATCTATATGGTGAAGAAGATCTGAAGTAAATGGGCTTCAAGGAAGACTTTGACTGGTCTGCTCCTCCACCGAAGAAACTCAAGAAAGTCAAGGTTCCTCCCTTGGTCGCTAGTTCATATTCTTCATCGCGTGACACAGATGAGTACGAAGACTTGGATGACACTGCAGCAGGCCCTACAATGACTCAAGACCCTGACAACGTTGGCGCTCCTCCATCATCATGATATTCTTCAGGGGTGTTAGTCCTTAGTTTCAACTCTTTTGGTCATTCGATGACAAAGGGGGAGAAATTTGAGTTAGTCTTCAAGCGGGTCTATCTTATATGGGCGTTTTTTTCTAAGTTACAACTCTCGTTCTTTTGATGACTTTGCTGGATCGAGTTGTAATCTTAAACTCTATTGTGGCCTGATACTTTTGCTGTGTTCTTCTGCATGCTTATTCCTCATTAATGTTAATGCACGCATGTTGAATTACATCAGTCACCATATTTCATCATGCATTTCAAATTCTTCATATTATATGTCAAATGCGTGTATGAATTACAAGATATAGGGGGAGATCTCCATGATTATACTTTTGAAGTGTGCATTGCTTCAAAAGCAAATTCCTCGTTATGCACATCTTCAGGGGGAGTTCTTCTATATCTTGCAATCAAATTCCTCAGTATTAGTATTTACACTTCATATGTTTATCCCCGTTGAAAACTTAACCTATATTGTCATCAATCACCAAAAAGGGGGAGATTGTAAGTGCATCTAGTGCCCCTTAGTGATTTTGGTGTATTGAAGACTTATAGGTTAAGGGACTGATGCGTTTGTGAGTGTACACAGGTCTATAAGTCTATGAGGAGTTTGATATTTACATAGAAAGTCGACCCCTAAAAATGAAGTTCTTCAACTGAAGACTTTGGATTTTTGAAGACTTTGAAAGTGAAGAAATTGGTGTGACCTTGAAGACTTGGTAATCATTCGAGGAACATGAAGCGTGAAGACTTTTGTTTTTATAGTTTCATTTTCTCTTTCTTGAGTCATAGGAAACACCGTACTGTTAAAGGGGGTCGAGGAAATACTAAGGAAAAATTTCCATGTGATGCTCAACTCAAAATCCTACACCTACAATCCCTTCGAGTGAAGCCATTGGAAATCTCATACAGTTCAGTCATATTATTTAGTGACAGGTACGAAGTTCTTCTGGTCTCTGAGGAATTTGTTCTGACTGAGGAGTTAGGAATTCGCCAGTGTGAATTGCCTACACATTGAGGAACATGATAGCCCTGAGGAATTTGATAGTCAAAATTCTGACCGTTGTCGTGCTACGCGCCAGTTGTCCCAAAATATCCTACCACCTAACAGTCATATCAGACAAGGACATTTATGTCTTATCATGTCAGGTTGCTCCCTAGGCTATAAATAGCCGCCCCCTACAACCACTAGCTGGTTGGCTGCTCCGAGAGAAACTGACACTTGTCATTTGAGAGCATCCCATCCTCCGAGGACTTTGAGCGAAAATCATCAAGTGAGGAAAACCCAAACCCAAACCTTCAAAACCCCAAAGTGATTGAGCATCACTGAAGAGATTGATCCTACATGGATTCGACACTTGTTACCTTTGAAGACTATGCTTCTTCCAGACGGTTAGGCGTCAAGGTCTAGAGCATCCAAGAGGAATTGTGGATCGCCGAGTGACCGAGTTTGTGAAGGTTCGGAAGTCACCTGAAGACTTACCACGAGTGATTGGGCGAGGTCTGTGTGACTTTAGCTCAAGGAGAATACGTGAGGACTGTGTGTCCGGGACTGGGTGTCCTCGAGTTTAAATACTCAGCCGCTCCAACCAGATGTACAACTGAGACAGCAGTTGGAACTGGTCTACCAAATCATTGTCTTCACCGAGCTGACTGGTTCTATCTCCTCATCTCTTTCATTCCTCATGTCTGTTGTTGTGTGCATGTTCATATCTATTTGAAGACTTTGACTGAAGACTTTCTCAATTTCCTCAGTTCAATTTCTTTAGTCTGTTCGTCTTCTTTCTTGTGTTATCCTGTGTTTACGCTTTCTGTACTCTGTGCTTGTCTTCATTTCATCATGATGACTATGCTTGTGTTCTGTAATGTTTACTTCTGAGTACTTATTCCGCTGCAAGTATTTCTTCTCTTAGGAATGTCCTCACCAGCAAATTCCTAAGTGAAGAATTCATAAAAATTGTCTATTCACCCCCCCCCTCTAGTCAATATAACGCACTTTCAACAGCATTCACTTATAGCTATGGCATCATGCTGAATCTTTTGATCTAAGTGAATGTGATCGGACCCTAAACTATCTATGCTTCTACCTCAACTCTATCTATCCAAATCATATGCATTCTATTGAAAAATGTCGATTGTCTTCACTAAGACCTTGTCAGCTAAAGTCAATCTGACAAACATTTATATCTGCTTCTAATGCTATATCCTTATTGCCTGAAAGCCGGAGAATTCGGAATGACCACCCCGACAATCCAGGCGTGCATGGGAACATGGAACAACTTCCAAGGTGTTGCATGCTTGCCACGTGCCCTTTAGATGTGAATCGCCAGGGGCACCTACGTAATTGCGCTATCTCGTCCCTTTCCTTATAAATACCCATCACATCACGGTCAAAAATCCTTCTTCCACCTTGACATCTCTCACAAACCCTAGCGCCCCCGCTAGCTCTCGACGACGCCGGTGACGAAGCACTTAGCTGCCGTGACTTCACCGACGCTGTCCTCACGCTGACCGCGGACCTCGTCTTCTCCGCCGCCGCCATAGGTGTCTTCCATCGCCAAGTTAGGGCACGGGAGGTCGAACTGCTCGGCCTCCAACTTCGCTCCGTCTAGCAGTTCTTCGTGTGGTAATTAAAACTTACTTTTTACCGTCTTTTTGATCTGATAGATTCATCCTTCTTTACCAAAAGTGGTTTCTATACTTCCAATTTGAATCTATCCAGTTCTGCATCTCATATTATGCCTAGTCTGTTCACTTATGCTTCTCTACAAGTTTGATTCCTCACTTGTACTTATTCTTGTAATCGTACAAATCTGGAACCAACACTCAACAAATAAGTGAATGTCTTCGCGTTATGAGGTCAATGTCTTCAAACTGATTTATCTTCAAAATCTTCGAAGAATGCATATGACCTATTCCCCTTCCCTCGCACCTCTAATGTGGTCACATGTACATGTCCGTGGGAGAATATCTTGGCTCTCATAGTCTGCATTCGTTTGCAGAATTCTTACGGAGTCACATAAATTCTCCTGAAGCCAGTTCTTGTCTGACCAGCCGTCGGAAGCCTCTGCAAGTTCTGAAGCCTTTCAGGTTAAGCTTCATGGCTACTGAGAAGTCAGCAAGAAAGGGTGTCAGACAGCGCCGTGGGAATACTTCCAAAGATTTGCCACTAGATTTGCATGAACTGTACAAAACAGACCCCGAGGAAACCTATAGAGAACGCAAGAATCGAATCCAATGGATTCGAAGATATTGGGCAGAGGAATAGTTCAAGTACAGATTTGTCACTGAAGAGTATGCTGAGAAGAATGCCATCAAGTGACCCTGGGGAGATATCCTATACAAGAATCTTCCTCCCAGGTCCAAGACTGGAGCTATTGATCAGGGCTTCTATCCATGCATGGTTCGCGGACCGCAGCCAGAGAATGCAGACCCTTCTTCTCTGTTGTGGTGTCGCGAAGACAATCTTTTCAAGCGCAACTTCAAGTTCGCGAAAGACTCTGCTGTGAAGAACAAGAAGGCATATGGACTTGACTTCAACCTAGGTCCGTCTGCTCCTCAGGAAGATGGCACCCATGAAGCCAATGAAAATAGAATCGGCCCCTTCTACAACCTCGAAGGCCTCATCACTCACATTGTCGTCCAAGGTGCAAATGTGTGTAAGTGCATCTAGTGCCCCTTAGTGATTTTGGTGTATTGAAGACTTATAGGTTAAGAGACTGATGCGTTTGTGAGTGTACACAGGTCTATAAGTCTATGAGGAGTTTGATATTTACGGAGAAAGTCGACCCCTAAAAATGAAGTTCTTCGTCTGAAGACTTTGGATGTCTGAAGACTTCCTGAAGACTTTGAAAGTGAAGAAATTGGTGTGACCTTGAAGACTTCGTAATCATTCGAGGAACATGAAGCTTGAAGACTCTTGTTTTTACTGTTTCATTTTCTCTTTCTTGAGTCATAGGAAACATCGTACTATTAAAGGGGGTCGAGGAAATACTAAGGAACAATTTCCATGTGAAGCTCAACTCAAAATCCTACACCTACCAATCCTTTTGAGTGAAGCCATTGGAAATCTCACACAATTCAGTCGTATTCTTCAGTGACAGAGACGAAGTTCTTCTGGTCTCTGAGGAATTTATTCTGACTGAGGAGTTAGGAATTTGCCAGTGCGGATTGCCTACAAAGCGAGGAACATGATAGCCCTGAGGTATTTGAGAGTCAAATTTTCCGACCGTTGCTGTGCTACGCGCCAGCTGTCCCAAAATATCTACCCACCTAACGGTCATATCATTGAAGGGCATTTATGTCTTATCATGTCGGGCTGCTCCCTAGGCTATAATAGTCGCCCCCCTACAACCACTAGTTGGTTGGCTGCTCTGAGAGAAACTGACACTTGTCATTTGAGAGCATACCATCCTCTGAGGACTTTGAGCGAAAATCATCAAATGAGGAAAACCCAAACCCAAACCTTCAAAACCCCAAAGTGATTGAGCATCACTGAAGAGATTGATCCTGCGTGGATCCGACGCTTGTTACCTTTGAAGACTGTGCTTCTTCCAGACGGTTAGGCGTCAAGGTCTAGAGCATCCAAGAGGAATTGTGGATCGCCGAGTGACCAAGTCTGTGAAGGTCCGGAAGTCACCTGAAGACTAACCACGAGTGATTGGGCAAGGTCTGTGTGACTTTAGCTCAAGGAGAATACGGTGAGGACTATGTGTCTGGGACTGTGTGTCCTCGAGTTTAAATACTCAGCCGCTCCAACTAGATGTACAACTGAGACAGCAGTTGGAACAGGTCTACCAAATCATTGTCTTCACCAAGCCTACTGGTTCTATTTCCTCAACTCTTTCATTTCCTCATTTTTGTTGTTGTGTGCTTGTTCATATCTATTTGAAGACTTTGACTGAAGACTTTCTCAATTTCGTCAGTTTAATTTCTTCAGTCTGTCTGTCTTCATCTTGTGTTATCCTGTGCTTACGATTTATGTACTCTGTGCTTGTCTTCATTCCATTATGATGACCATGCTTGTGTTCTGTTATGTTTACATTTGAGTACTTATTCCGCTACTAGTAGTTCTTCATTTAGGAATTTCCTCACGAGCAAATTCCTTAGTGAAGAATTCATAAAAATCGCCTATTCACCCCCCCCCCCTCTAGTCGATATAACGCACTTTCAATTGGTATCAGAGAAAGGTACTCCCTTGTTCTATGTGATTTTGGTTTAACCGCCTGGAGTTTTAGTTATGTCGACTGCAGGATCGAGTAACGTTTCCTGCCCCATCTTTGACGGTCATGAGTATCCTTGATGGAAGGCCATGATAAAAAAGCGACTCATGGCTATGGACAGCGAATTGTGGACCGTCACTTAGATCGCTCTTAATGATCTATGCAAGATGGCGGAGGCTGATGACATTCGCAAGTACACTCTACTTAACCTCACTACGAAGGATGTCATCTGCTCCACTCTGTCCCGAAATCAGTTCAGGAACGTCATGCATCTCAATCACGCGAAACTAATCTGGGACCGTCTCTCTGAGGTCTATGAAGGTCATTGGACTCGTCATGATACTTTGTTTGAGGACTACAAGGAATCTCTCAATGCGATGACATTCTAACCAGAATCATCATCTTCTACCCCCTGCCTTATGGCAAACAGTGCTAAGGTAACCGAATGCTATCTATCCGAGTCTAGTGATGATGAATCTGGCAATGAATTTGGACCTAGCTATGTCAAACTTGCTTCCCTTGCCACTAAACAACAAAGAGCTTTGGAAAAAGTTCAATACATGCTAAATAAGAGCGATGATATGTTGGGTGAAGAAATGGATCAGTCAAAAGCTTTGGTTGATAGTCTTCAGAGACTTCATTCCAAGTTTGACGACCTTCAAAGTCATCATAACACACTCTTATCTGATCATGAGAAGCTTTCTTGTGAATTTCTTCAAAGAAGACAACATCTTGAGAAGCTAAGAGTGAGTTATGAAGATCTTCAGAAGGAGCATGATTCATTACTTGCTCAACAAATCAGCGCTACTCAGGAAAAATTTATTCCTCCATGTCTGAAGTGCATTGAACGTGAATCTACTAATTCTTCACCTGAATGTTCAAATGCTTCAAATGTTACAAATTCTTCACCTGTCTCTGCTATCACTAATTCCTCATCTGAGGACATTGCTAGTACCACTGATGATGCAGGGCTAAAGGAATTGTACACAACAGGCATGTACAAAAGCCTCAAAGGGCATCAGACTCTTTGTGATGTGCTTAAAAAGCAGATCCTCAACAGGAACCCTAGGAAAGAGGGTATTGCCTTTGAGAGGAAACTCAATGCTGATGGAACATATTAGAAGCCTGAGCAGTATCCCAAAACCTCATGGGTTGCTGCAAAGGGACCTCCAGTTGATCCATCCAATTTATCTGGATTTACTTGTGAATCTCCTCATTCTTCTGATGAGTCATTTGACTCCAACTATAAACTATTCAAAAATCAGAATGGTGAAGTATTTTATAGATATGTTGGCACTAACTGCAGGAACGGTTCCCCTATGAAGAAAATCTGGGTTCCCAAAAGTTATCTTGAAAGTCTTCAGGTGAATGTCCTCATGACACCACCGGTGAAGAATAGGAACCCCAGATCTAATTCTTCATATGGACCTAATTCTTCATATGCATCCAATTCCTCAAAAGGATCAAAATCCTCAAACGATCATCATCGTACTAACCCTTCTGTTTCGCAGGGTAGAGCTAAGGGCTATGAATATGAGTATTATTCTTCAAATTATTATGTTCATAAGTCCTCAAAGAATTTCTCTGCTTACTCATATGCTTACCCTAACCCCTCTTATGTGAAACGAAGTGGACTGGTGAAAGAACATGTGGTGCCCCCATGTTTGGTTTTGGTAATTGATGACAATCTCTATGGACTAATGGTTGCCTTGAGTTATGTTTGAAGGTTTTGTCCATAGGCCTTTCTTGAAGTCCATGTGTTGGTTTCAAGGAGTTTATGAGTTGACCAAGGTGTTAAGGAATTATCCAAAGATTGGTCATGTGAGTGTTGAGATTATTGCAAGCATGTCTTGAAGAATAAGATTGTGTGATCATTCATGTCCACCTTCAAGACATCATCCAAATGAAGAGAGTTGGAAAGATTCAACACACAAAGCGCACAAGATGTACCGAGGGATCAAGTGATCCCATGGTATGGTAAGCATTGTCCATTACGCTTTGTGTGCTAACCCATGGTCTTCGTGAGAGTTCTTTGTGGGGTTAGGTTACGGTGTGCAAGTTCAAGTGATGTATCACGAAGAGATCAAGTGCTTGAAGCTTGCCGTCCATTGTGCTAACAATGGACTTGTGAAGATGAGCGGAAGAGTGGCTCACCCATAGTGGAGTATGGGGGAGAAATCAACTAGTCTTCATCGAGCCAACGCAATCAAAAAAGGTGGTCCATCTTGAGGAGGAGTAGATCGTCATCATCTAGCTCAAGTGGATTTTGTGCAAGGCAAAGGTTTGTCCTTGATAGGTTTTCTATTTTACCGGTCTCATGGTAGTTGTGGGAGACCGAGTTATAGGATCGATTGTCGTACTATTAAGGTGGGCTCTCGATGAGTTGCTTGATCATATCGTTCGTAGAGAGCTCAAACCATTGCATCCTTGCATCATCTTTATTGGTTCTTGTTTGGTTCTTCTCCTTGTGAGTTTTGGAGCTTCTGGTCATTTTCATGACAAGCTCGAGTTCATCGAAAATGGAGTTCACATGCATCTTCTATGATGTTTTTGATGTTGGGTGTTCTGCCGGTTCTTCTCTGTTGGAGGTTTCTCTGTTTTGATGCTACTCGTTGTCTTGTATCCAACAAGCTTGAGTTTGCTCAATTCGGAGCTCATTTGCAGAAGTTATGGCAGTTCTGGTTTTATTGTTACCCTTTGTTGTCCTCTCTGCAAAATGAAAGACTCCTAGTGTTGCTGATCTAGAGCATGCGGTAGTACTGCTCTCCGGAGCGGTAGTACCGCAGGCCCTTGCGATAGTACCGCTCTATGGGAGCGGTAGTACTGTGGCCTCCGGCCAGGCGCAGCTGCTCGGGCAGTAGTACGGGCGAATGTAAATTTTTACATCCGCGCCCTACGCGGTAGTACCGCGCCGCGAGCGCGGTAGTACCGTGGGCTCTGGCCAGGCTTAGCAGCATGAGCGGAAGTAGGGGCGGATGTATTTTTTTACATCCGTGCCCTACGCGGTAGTACCACTCTTCGTGTGCGGTAGTACCGTGCCGAAGTTTTGCGCAGGTCCTCCCTCAGCGGAAGTAGGTACGGAAGTAATTTTTTACGTCCGTGCTTTCTCTGTGCCTAGTGTTGCCTGCCTTACGGTAGTACCGTAGGGGCGCGCGGTAGTACCGCTCCAGCGGTTGTACCGCTCGTTGCCCTGTGCAACAGGCCTTCATCTGGCCAGAGCTGCACATGCGGTAGTACTGCAACCTGCAGCGGTAGTACCGCAGCCAACCGCGGTAGTACTGCAGCTCCCTGCGGTAGCACCGCATCGTGCGGGCTGAGTGAGGGGATAACGGTTGTTTTTTCTCCCCACCTATAAAAGGGGGTCTTCTTCCCCATTGAGAGATATCCTTTGAGCTCGTGTTCTTCCCCCATTGTTGACCTTCTTCGAGCTTGCTAACTCTCAATCCCTCCATGGATTCTTGCTAGTTTTTGAGGGAAAAGAAAGAGGAGATCAAGATCCACATTTCCACCAATCACTTTCTCCTCTATGTGAGGGGAACCCCTTGGATCTAGTTCTTGGAGTTCTTGGTGTTCTCCTTCTTGTTCTTCCTCTCATTTTCCTCCCTAGCATTAGTTGCTTCGGTGGGATTTGAGAGAGAAGGACTTGGGCACTCTGTGTGCCCTTGCCATTGCATTTGGTGCATCGGTTTGAGTTCTCCATGGTGATACGTGGAAGTTACAAGTTGAGAAGCTTATTACTCTTGGGTGCTTGGTGCCCTTGAGCTTGTTCCTCTTGGGTGCTTGGGCGCCCTAGACGGTTGGTGGTGTTCGGAGCTCAATCATTGTGGTGTAAAGCTCCGGGCAAGCGTCGGGGTCTCCAATTAGGTTGTGGAGATCGCCCCGAGCAATTTGACGGGTACCGATGACCGCCCCCAAGGGTTGCCAAAGTGTACGGGTTCGGTGACCGCCCCCAAGGGTCGCCATTTGTACAGGTTCGGTGACCGCCCTCAAGGGTCCCTTAGTGGAATCACGGCATCTTGCATTGTGCGAGGGCGTGAGGAGATTACGGTGGCCCTAGTGGCTTCTTGGGGAGCATTGTGCCTCCACACCGCTCCAAACGGAGATTAGCATCTGCAAGGGTGTGAACTTCGGGATACATCATCGTCTCCGCGTGCCTCGGTTATCTCTTACCCGAGCCCCTTTACTTATGCACTTTACTTTGTGATAGCCACATTGTTCTTTGTCATATATCTTGCTATCACATAGTTGCTTATCTTGCTTAGCATAAGTTGTTGGTGCACATAGGTGAGCCTAGTTGTTGTAGGTTTTGTGCTTGAAAAATTAACTGCTAGGTTTATTCCGCATTTGTTCAAGCCTAAACCGTAATTATTTTAAAGCGCCTATTCACCCCCCTCTAGGCGACATCCACGATCTTTCAACTGGCTTCTATGCCACCTTTCTCATATGGTGCACGCAGAGTGATGAATTCTTTGTCACCCCTTCAGATGTGGGTGGTGAATAAAAAGAACTAATCTCTTATGCAGGGTCAGGTCTCCAGACGTGCTCAAAACATATGAAGAATTTGCTGAAAACCTGAATTTTCCTGAAAGGATGCAGGCTAATCATGAAAGAATGATTGTTCATTTCACACGTCCTCATACTCATTTATCTATGTTGTTCCTTGATGAAATTGATCTGATGATATTGATGTCATATTCTTCACTAATGAAGTATATGAGTTCGTAAGTTGCACTAATTCATCTGTAGGATGATCAACCCAAAGCAAACGAGTGGGTCCTCGATAGTGGATGTACGAATCACATGACTGGTGACAAGAATCTATTGATGGATGCACCTTTATCACCACCACATCTGAAGCATACCATCTTCGCAGACAAAGGCAAAAGTCAGGTATTGGGTCTAGGTAAGGTTGCGATCTCAAAGGATCGACACATGGACAAAGTCATGCTTGTCGAGTCCTTAGGATACAACGTCATGTCTGTCTTGATGCTTTGTGATCTTGATATGGTTTTTGTCTTTGGAAGATATCCTTGTGTTGTGATCATGGAAGCTGACCATTCCAAAGTCTTCGAAGGCTTTAGGAGAGGAGACTTGTATATTGTTGATTTCTCTACAGGACCACAACCAGCCGTGTGCTTACTTGCAAAAGCTTCAGAAGGCTGGCTATGGCATGGACAACTTGGTCATGCTGGCATGCGGAATCTGCACATGCTTGCGAAGAAGAAGAATGTCATTGGCATTGAGAATGTCAAATTCCTCAAAGGTCACTTATGGCGGAGCTTGTTAAGCTGGAAAGATGGCAAAGGCCAAGCATCCAGCAAAGACTGTCATGAATACCACTCGACCATTTGAATTGCTTCATATGGATCTCTTTGGTCCTAACCATTATTCTGCAATTCTGAATGATGCATCTCAATATGGATTTGTTATTGTTGATGATTATTCCCGTTTCACATGGGTGCACATTGTCACTTACAAACATGAAGTGCAGGAAGTCTTCAAACGATTTTCCTCGAGAGCTTCAACCAACTTTGGTGTCAAGATCAAGCACATCAGAACTGACAATGGGACCGAGTTCAAGAATTCCGGTCTTGATGGCTATCTTGATGAACTTGGTATTACTCATGAGTTATCTGCTCCTTATACTCCTCAGCAGAATGGTGTCGTGGAGCGCAAGAACAGAACCCTCGCTGAAATGGCTCGCAAAGAGAGCACCTACCTTCTGTGATAGATGAACCAGCACCTGAGGATTCTATCAAGTTCAAGGCTATTGAGGATGTCATCCCTACCGAAGAATCTGCCGAAGAGTTCATTCCAGATCGTGATGATCACCGGGTTGGCGCACCTAAAGAAAATGGTGCTGAAGAAAATGCTCCTGAAGGGAATGCTGATCAAATTCCTCGAAGACAAGCCACTCATCCTCGCATTGCTAACGAAGTGCAAATTGAGAAGATCATTGATGACATTGAAGCACCAGGTCCTCTCACACACTCAAAATCTTCACATTTATCTAACTTTTGTGGGCACTTTGCTTTTGTCTCTATCTCAGAGCCCACTAAGGTAGATGAAGCATTTCTGGAGCATGAGTGGATTCAGGCTATGCAAGAAGAATTACATCAGTTCGAGCTCAACAACGTCTGGGAACTGGTCAAACGTCCAGATCCTCGCAAGAACAACATCATTGGCACAAAATGGATCTACCGCAACAAGCAAGATGAAAATGGCCTTGTGGTCAGGAATAAGGCATGGCTTGTAGCTCAAGGCTACACACAGGTTGAGGGAATTGATTTCGATGAAACTTTTACACCTGTTGCTAGACTTGAGGCTATTCGCATATTACTTGCTTACGCTAACCATCATAATATCACTTTATATCAAATGGATGTGAAAAGTACATTCCTCAGTGGTAAGCTTGAGGAAGAAGTATATGTTGCTCAACCACCAGGTTTTGAAGATCCAAAGCATCCTGACAAAGTCTTCAGACTCAACAAGGCCATGTATGGCCTCAAGCAAGCCCCTCGGGCGTGGTATGATTTTTGAAGGAATTCCTCATGAAGAGAGGCTTCAAACCCGGTTCACTCGACCCAACTCTTTTCACAAAATCTTATGATGATGAATTGTTTGTGTGCCAAATATATGTTGATGATATTATCTTTGGCTGTACTGACCAACGTTATAGTGATGAATTTGCCTATATGATGAGTGAAGAATATCAAATGTCTATGATGGGAGAATTGAAATTCTTTTTAGGTCTTCAAATTCGTCAACAGCGCAATGGCATATTCATATCTTAGGAGAAATACCTCAAAGATGTATTGAGGAAATTCGGCATGCAAGACTGCAAAGGGGTCAAAATTCCAATGCCCACAAATGGCCATCAATGCTCTGATGAAAATGGTCAAGACTTCGATCAAAAGGTATACCGCTCCATGATTGGCTCTTTATTGTACCTATGTGCATCTAGGCCAGATATTATGCTTAGTGTTTGAATTTGTGCCCGATTTCAAGCTACACCAAAGGAATCACACCATAAGGTTGTGAAGCATATTCTTCAATATCTAGCTCACACACCAACACTTGGATTATGGTATCCCAACAGCTCTTCATTTGATCTCATTGGATATTTGGACTCTGACTATGCTGGTGATCACGTGGACCGCAAGTCAACATGAGGCACATGCCATTTCCTCGGACAATATTTGGTCTGTTGGTCCTCGAAGAAACAGAACTGCGTATCACTCTCCACTGCAGAAGCTGAGTACATTGCTGCTGGATCATGTTGTGCTCAATTACTATGGATGAAGCAAACACTCAAGGACTATGGCATCAACGTGAAGAATGTGCCTCTCTACTGCGACAATGAGAGCGCAATCAAGATTGCTCATAACCTAGTTCAGCACTCGAAGACAAAGCACATCCAGATTCGTTATCATTTTCTTCATGATCATGTGTTGAAGGGTGATATCTCCATCAACCACGTAAGCACTGAAGATCAGCTGGCTGATATCTTCACTAAGCCCTTGGATGAGAAGAGATTTAGCAAGTTGCGGTGTGAGCTAAATATCCTAGAATCTTCGAATGTTCTCTGAAATGGACACTCATCCTAACACTTATGCTGACTTGATGACTTAGATGTGCACCACACGAAGTAACGTTTTACTTCAATCAATGAAGACTAACCCTCTAAGTGTGAGAAATTGACTCGCAGTGCCCTACGACAATTGTACGCGGTGTCTGAAGTCAACTTTCTTATACGGTGGAATACTCCACCACCAAAAGTTGAAAATCTTCAATTTGAGTTTTTCCTTAGTTTTGAAATTCCTCAGTTTTTCAAATTCTTCAACTTTGCAATGTATTCACTATTTCTGTCGTTTGTCTTTATTTGAATATATATATATATATATATATACATATATATATATATATATATATATATATATGAGTTTATGTCCTCTACAACATTCACTTATTGCTAATTCTTCAAGTTGAATTTTTCCGCTAAGTGAATGTGATCGGACCCTTCCCCCTCTATGCTAAACTCAATCTAATCTTTTCACAAATTCTTCATGTGCGTTCTAATTTGAAACTCGTTCAAAATCTTCACTGTGTCCTTAACAGCTGAAGAAATTGCGAACAGAATCTTAAAATAATCTTATCTAAATTTCCGGTTTTGTCGCTCAAACCGTTCCGCATCCCACGACAATACTTACCTACTCACCCATGATCCTACAAGATTGCCACCTCACAGTACGTGGGTGACACATGTCACATGAATGAGAAGGGCCAGGGGCACGTTCGTCCAAAATCTTCAGGCGTACAGTTTTTCACTGCCACTATAAATACCCTTGCCTCTTCCTCACTTCACTTTTACTCCGCTCGATCTCACTCCCGCTCGAGCTTCCCAAACCCTAGCGCCGCCGCTACTTCATCGTCGCCGGCAAGGAAGAGCTTCACTGCCTCGACCTCATCGCCGTCGTACTCGCGCCGGTTGCGGATTTCTTCACTCCACCGCCGCCGTAGCTGTCTTCCTCTGCCGAGTTAGGGTGTGGAAGATCTGAACGGACGAACTTCACTTCAACACTTCCCAGTTCGTCGTGTTCTTCATCAAGGGGTAATTAAAAGTTACTTTTACTGCCCGCTTTGATTCATGCGTTTTTCTTGAAAATCTTCAAAGGTGTTTGTTCTTCAAATCTTCACACACAAAACACCTCACATCTTATATGTTCTTGATTAGTTTCTCTAAGCAATGATTTTCTTCAAGATTCCTCAATTGTGTGGATTTTCAAATCTGTACAACTCTGGAACCTAAGATTAAGAATGCTTAGTGAAATTCTTCAAGACTCATCTGGTCAAATTCCTCGAACCTATTCTTATTAAAAATCTTCTAAGAACGCATATGACCTCTCCAAATTCCTCGCAACTATACTCTGTTCACAGGTACTCATCTCCGCTGCTGAATCACTAGGTTCTCATCAACTTAACTCATTTGCAGCATTCCTCGAAGAAAAGTTGCATACCTCTTCAGAAACTTCAGTTGCTCATATTCCTCAGCTGAAGAAAATGCGCGATGGTAAGAAGCCACAGAAGGGAGGAAAGAGGCCTGAGGTCAATACTGTGTTTGAAATCCCTGAGGACATTTATGCTGGATATTGCACTCCTGATGAGGCCAAGTTTGGCAAGGAGGACAAGAATCAGCGCAAGGTGCGCATACAACGGATTGAGAGGAGATGGGCACGAGAATGGAGGGAGTACACGTATGTTACTCCCAAGTACATGAAGAAATTCGCGCTCAACCCTCCATGCTCAAGACCTCCATTGGCACTTGGCCAACTGGCGAATCCCACCAGCCTCAAGCGCGGTGAGGATTATGCTGATGAATGGGCAAGGCGCCAGGTCAAACTGACCAAACAAGCAAAGGAAGCAGTGAGGAAATTCAATGAAGACTCTGATGCTACTGCTACCGCTGCTGAGGCCTCTACTAGTAAGCCCAGGAAGGCGATGCCTAAGAACCCTGCTCACAAGTCAAGTGCTTCTCCTTCAATGCCCTCACGGCCAAGCTCCTCAGCAATGCCCTCAATGCCAGTATCTTCAAAGCCCTCGCGACAAATTCCTCAGTCTGCTCCTCCTCCTCCAAAGTCCTCAGTTCCTCCAACAAAGTCTTCAGCTGCTCCGACCAAATCCTCGGCACCTGTGCATCTTGCCACGTGCCAAAGGACAACTGGCATCTCTATTGCTTCAGGAGCATCTGCCAGCTCCACTGCTGCACCAAATTCCTCAGCTGGCCCCAGCTGCTGAAGAAAAAGGCCACTGCTGGACGAGGCCTACGACCAAGTCCTCAGAAGAAGCAAGTCGCCTTCCAAGTGCCCTCTGATGACGATGAGGCTGATGATGAAGAACTTGCTAAAATCATCAGAGACAGGCAAGCCAGGGCCGCAAGAGCCAAAGGCAGCAATGTGCCACTACTATTGGATCCAAAGTTGATCCTCGACTTCATTGACTTATGGCACAAGGTCCCTAACATGCGTTTGCCGGAGATGAACCTCACTCCTGGTCAAAGTCATGTTTTGACTCACTTCATTGAGGAAGAGAAGTGGAAATATGAACAAGGCAGGCAACTGAAGAAAGCACAGTACAAGAAACAGCGCTACCTCAAGGACAATGTCCTCACTCTTACCCCAGAACAACTCATTGCTTTGCAAACTAAAATCAAGCAACTGAGTGATGATTTCAATCGGTACTATGCTGATTGGAAGGGGTCAAAGGTTTGGTTCGTCAATTTGACAAAGACATTTACTTCAACTGCCACTACTCCTGTGCACGTTGAAATTCCTCAGGCTGAAGCATCTGCTCAGCCTACTGAACAACATGCCAGCACCGCTAATGTCAGTCAGGTTGCTGAAGAAAATGAGTGTACCAGGGTTGATGACTCCACTCTAGCCACTAAAGAAACTGCCAGGGCATCCACTAGTGGTGCGCCTAAAGAAAATGAAGAAGTCAGGGCAATTGCAACAGTTGCGCCTAAAGAAAATGAACCAAGATCCTCTACACCTCCTATATCTACACCAGCTCCGATCCTTCCATCTGCATTAGATGTGAAGAAGACCAAGGCTGCAGAGCATGCAGCGATGAAAAAGAGGAAGGCATCAGATTCTTCAGCTCCGAAGAAAATGAAGCCTTTGACAAGTTCAGCTGAAAATCCTATTGATGACATTCCTGTCTCTTTCATGCCATCAAAGGACCTTGTTCCGTTTGGTGAACAATATGTGATTCCCGAGGAATCCGATGACGAAACTCCTTCTGCTGCTTCGATAGAATCCCTTCGACCCCAGTCATCTCCTCACCTATGCCCCAGTTCACTCCTAAAGAGGCAGGTGTTGAAGAAATGGAAGATGAGGATGTAGACATCGGCTGTACCACACCCATACTGAATGATGACTTTTGGGAAAGTCAGCACCCCAACTCGCCATTGTTCACTCCTCTCCAAGCAATTCCTCAGTCCCCATCAGCTACTGAAGTACATATGGGATCTGATGAACCTCGTGTAACCCCGTCCATCCATGAAGAAATTCCAGTCACTAGTGCTGAAGAAAATGAGAATGAAGAATTGATGACCCATGCTGCAGCTGCAGAAGAACCTGAAGTTCCTCGGCATGAGGAACCTGAGATTTTGATTCCTGAGGTGGTACTGCAGATAACCGATACCCCTCAACCCAAGCCAAAGAATCCCTTCTCCAAGAAGCCAAAATTCAAGGCTGATGATTTCTTCGGCGAGCATGTGTTCTTCACTGAATTCAACCCATATGACAATGCCCGTCTTAGAAGGAAGCGCTTCTGGACTGCCAGCCAGGCCAACTTCTATTCCTCAATTCTCTTCGACAAGGACAAAGTCTTCAACCACGAGCACATTCCTCACGTGGACATGGAATCCATGCCTTGCTTCACACCAGTCCTCAGTATGATCCACGATGCAGGTCTGCTTAACTTTTGCACTGACATCGTTGACTGGAATGAAGAGCTAATTTTTCAGTTCTATGCAACACTACATATCACTGGTGAAGCAAATGACATCAACACTTGGGTGTTGGACTGGATGACCGGAAACACTCACTATAAGGCACCAGCCTCTGAATTGCTTCGTGCCTTGCCACTCAGTCCTCCACCTGAAGGTGCTCGTTGTTTGTATGATGAGCCTGAACTCACTGCTCACTATATGCAAGTGCTCATGAAGCCGCTGAAGCCTGGTCAAGCCCCAAGGACCAAATTCCTAGTTGTAAGTGCATCTAGTGCCACCCTTAGTTGGTTTTGGAGTATTGACGACAAAGTTGGTTGAGGGACTAATGCGTTTGTGAGAATTGCAGGATAACGCAGGTAGTGTCCCTCATTGATTCGGTTTACCTACCGGAGATGACCCCTAAAAATGTATGAAGACATTGACGACAATGGTGGTATGTGAGGATATTCATATTGAAGACTATGACATGAGAAGACATTGAGTGAAGACTATGGAGTGCGAAGACTGTGTTGTTTCGTTGTTTCCTTTTCTTCTTTGTTGAGTCATAGGAACCACCGTACTGTTAAGTGGGGTCCAAGTGAACAAAGTCAGAATGATTGAAGTGATGCTCAACCCAAATCCCATGTCTTCGAGCGAAGACAATGAGAGCAAATCTTATCCAGAGCTGGATGAGTCAGCTTTGCTTGTAGCCTAAGTAAAGTTGATGTGTGTGTTTGAAATCTGACCATTGGAACACGTGTCAGTTCCTTAGTGACCCAGGGTCATTTCAGACATATCAGGTCGGGTTGCCTTGTGGCTATAAATAGCCCACCCCCTACACCATAAATTGGTGGCTGCTCAGAGTTAGTTCACGGCTTTTGTCGTTTGAGAGCAACCCACCTCAAAGCCTTTGAGAGAGAGAAATCCTTGCGAGGACAAAGCCCAAACACCCAGAGCCAAAGAGTGTTAGGCATCACTGAAGTCTTTCTGTCTGAGTGACCTGAAGACTTATTACACTTGAGGACTGTGTATCCTCCAGTCGGTTAGGCGCCGCGTTCTGAGCATCCAAGAGTCATTGTGGATCGCCGGTGAACGAAGTCTGTGAAGGTTCGGAAGTCTACCTTGAAGACTTACCAGAGTGATTGGGCGAGGACTGTGTGTCCTTAGCTCAAGGGGAATAAGGTGAAGACGCGGTCTTCTGAGTTGAATCTCAGCCTCCCTAACCAGACATACAGTTGTCACAGCAACTAGAACTGGTCCAACAAATCCTGTGTCTTCAACAAGTGTCTGGTTCTATCCTCTCCCTCCCTTTACTTTGAGTTTGTCTTCGTGAAGTCATTGCCTATTTGTCGTAGCTGTTTGACTTCATTGCTTGACTACTGTCATTGGTTGGCTTCATACTATCTTCCATCCTGATCCTTACTACCAAGCTGCTATTAGTCTTTGTACTTTCACATTATTGCATACTTGACTATGGTTTGCTTGTTGTAGTTTATCTTCCGCTGCATATCAATTAGGTCATTTCTATTGTTTGTCTTCGAAACTTCCACGTTTTGAAGACTTTGATAAAAATCGCCTATTCACCCCCCCCTTCTAGTCGATAACTAGCACTTTCAATTGGTATTAGAGAAAGGTACTCCCTTGTTCTGTGTGATTCGGTTTAACCACCTGGAGTTTAGCTATGTCGACTGCAGGGATAATCAAAGTCTCCACTGCTTGCCCCGTGTTCGATGGAACTGAATATCCCTACTGGAAGAATAAGATGTGCATGCATCTTAAAGCCATTGATGTCAACCTCTGGTATGTCGTCAAGAACGGCGTTCCCAAAACTGGTGAAGGTGTCGCCCCTACTGATGTCAAGAAGTTCATTCAACTAGACTCGACTGCAAAGAACATCATCTGTGGTCATCTGACCAAAGGACAGTATGGCCGTGTGAGTGCTCTAGAAACGTCAAAGCTAGTCTGGGACTGGCTATCCAAGGTCAACGAAGGCGTCTCAACTCAGAGAGATCAAAGGATCAGTGTTCTTCACAACCTCTTCAACCGCTTCAAGAGAAACGACAATGAAAATGTCCAGCTCACGTTTGATACCCTCACCGACATCACAAATGAGCTTCAGGCTCTCGGCGCCACTGAGATTACCAAGCATGAAATCGTCAAGACACTACTGAGATCACTTGATAGATCCTTTGACACCCTTGCCCTCATGATACAAGAACGCCCTAACTTGAAGACACTCGATCCGTCTAATATACTTGAGAGGCTCAACACACATGAGTTCCAGCTTTCTGAGAAAAGAGATATCTATGGTCCCAACTATGGTCGAACTCGCGCTTTGAAGGCAAAAGTTGTTTCCTCATCTGAAGAAGAATCTGACTGCGGTTCTGATGATCCTGAAGACATTGGAAAGGAACTTGCTATGCTTGTGAAGAAGTTCCAGAAGTTCACCAAGAAGAAGGGCTTCAGAAAGTCTTCACGATCTAGCTCAAGAAATGATGAAGCTTCCACTCATGACAACAAGAAGAGAACATGTCACAAGTGCAAGAAACCTGGACACTATATCTCACAGTGGGACAATGAGAAGAAGAAACAGAAGAGCAAGGAATATGATTCTGATGACAAGAAGAAGAAGAAATCTACAAAGTCTTCTTCCAAGTCCTCATCAAGGTCTTCATCTCATAAGAAGAGCTCATCTGGCAAGGCTCGTGCTTTTGTTGGCAAGGAAATGGATTTAGAGGAGGAGTCTGCTTCTGAGGAGGCGGAGGTGGAATCTGAAGAGGAGTCCGACCCTAGCGTTGCAAGTCTGGCTCTAGCCACAGCCTATGTTGCCAAGTCCATCTTCAACACTGAAGACAATGACTTCCACACCAACGCTGAGGCTGATGACAAGGACGATCCTGCTCCCACCTACTGCTTCATGGCACGTGGTGCCAAGGTAAAATCACGTGATGCTTACTTTCAAACGTCAAGTGAAGATGACTCTGATTGTGAATCCAAACCCAGCTACAAAACACTTGCTAAAATTGCAACTGAACAACAAAAGGCTATGGAACATACTCAAAAACTGTTAGACAAAAGCGATGACCTGTTGGAGACATAAAAAATCTGCATGCTAAGTACCAAGAACTTGAAAGTCTTCATGAGACGCTCTCAACCACTTATGAAAAGCTCTCCTATGATTATCTTCAAAGGAAGCAAGAGCTTAAGAAATTGAAAGCGGCTCATGAAGATCTTCAAAAGGAGAATAAGTCACTTCGCGCTCAACAGATCAGTTCCGCTCAGGATGGATTTGAACCACCTTGTCTAAAATGCATTGAGCGTGATAACGCTACCTCTGTTGCTGAATGTTCCACTGCTGCTACTGTTGCATTGTCTTCAACTACTGATGTGGAAACTAACCCCTCTGCGGAGGATACCACTACTATTGCTGATGAAAATGCTAGGTTGAAGACATTGCTTGAAACAGGGATGTATAAAAGTCTGAAAGGACATCAGACACTTTGCGATGTCCTCAAAAAGCAGATTCTGAACCGAAACCCTAGGAAAGAGGGTGTTGGGTTCGAGAGGAAAATGAATGTTGATGGTTCCTACTGGAAGCCTGAGCAGTATCCCAAAACCACATGGGTTGCTGCAAAGGGACCTTTAGTGGATCCATCCACCTTATCTGGCTTTACCTGTGCTAATCCTATTATCATTGATGAATCCTTTTATGCAAACTATAAACTGTTCAAAAATCAGAATGGTGAAGTGTTTTCCAGGTATATTGGTACTAGCTGCAGGAATGGACCACCTATGAAGAAGATCTGGTACCTAAGCAGTGTATTGAGAATCTTCATGTGAATGTCATCATGACACCACCAAGGAAGAAGACAAACCCCAGACCTATGGCTTCATATGACCCAAAGGCTTCATATAGATATAGGACTCACGTGAGTCACCCTAACGCCAATGTTTTGCAGGGAAATCGTACTCAAACGTATGAATATGAGCGTGTGTCTTCAAACCGCTATGTTCATAAAACTAAGAACTTTTCTGCTTATTCATACGAGTATCATCCATCTCCTGCAAGGCTATTTGCTAGGGCTTCAAGGCCAAAATTCTCAGATGCTGCACTTAGACTCATTGCTTCTAAGCCACCCCTGAAGATGTGGGTGGTGAAGAAGAATTAACTTTCTTTTGCAGAATAAGTTCTCCAGCCTGCAATCAAAGGCGTCCGATACTATTGTTGGGGACCTAAAACACATTAAGGGACACATGATAAAATGGTCTTACTATGTATTTCTCATGTGAATCGCTTACCAGTCATACTATGAGTTCTAACCTTGATCTAAGCTGTGATAATCCTTGTGTGCGTCAAATGCTTATGCTTCACAACACTTTTTGTGAAGCCTATCCTCCTAACTGCACTGTAGGGTATGACACTTCATGCTTCAGAGTGGATTATGGACAGCGGATGCACTAATCATATGACTGGTGATCGAAGTCTTCTCATGGACTCAACCTTACGTCCATCAGACAAGAGTCACATCACATTTGCTGACACTGGTAAAAGCAAGGTATTGGGTCTAGGTAGAGTTGCAATCTCAAAGGATCAACACATGGATAAAGTGATGCTTGTTGAATCCCTTGGGTTCAACTTAATGTCTGTCTCAATGCTTTGTGACTTGAACATGATTGTGCTATTTGGAAAATACCGTTGCCTTGTACTAATGGAATCTGACAAGTCTCTAGTCTTTGAAGGGTATCGGAAAGATGATCTATACATGGTAGATTTCTCAGCATGTCCACAGCTTGCCATATGTCTTCTTGCAAAAGCTTCAGAATGCTGGCTCTGGCATCGGAGGCTGGGGCATGCTGGCATGAGGAACTTACACACACTCATCAAGAAGAAGCATGTCATAGGCATTGAGGGTGTCAAGTTCAAGAAGGGTCATTTGTGTGGTGCCTGCGAAGCTGGAAAGATGACTAGGGCAAAGCACCCCTCGAAGACAATCATGATGACATCTCAACCCTTCGAGCTGTTACACATGGACTTATTTGGCCCTACTCACTACTCTACCCTCACGACAACAGCTTGTCTCTATGGCTTCGTCATTGTTGATGACTACTCAAGATATACATGGGTGCACATAATTCTCTACAAGACTGAAGTGCAAGATGTCTTCAGACGCATCGCCAATCGAGCCATGAACAATTATGGCATCAAGATCAAGCATATCAGAAGTGACAACGGCACTGAGTTCAAGAACACCGGGCTTGATCTTTATCTGGATACAATGGGAATCACTCATGAGTTTTCTGCTCCATACACACCTCAGCAAAATGGCATTGTAGAGCGCAAGAACAGAACCCTCATTGAGATGGCTCGAACAATGCTCGACGAGTACAAGACACCAAGAAAGTTCTGGCCTGAAGCTATTAATACAGCATGTCACATCATCAACCGTGTCTACATCCATAAGCTTCTGAACAAAACATCCTATGAGCTCCTTACTGGCAAGAAGCCAAATGTCAGCTACTTCAGAGTATTTGGTGCTAGGTGCTGGATCAAGGATCCCCATCAAAAGTCAAAATTTGCACCTAAAGCTCACGAAGGCTTCATGCTCGGTTACAGAAAGGACTCGCACTCTTACAGAGTCTTCAACCTCTATCTTTACAAAATCGTTGAAACTGTGGACGTGTGATTTGATGAAACCAATGGTTCACAAAGAGAGCTCCTGCCAAGTACACTAGATGAAGCTCCGCCCAGCGAATCTATCAAGCTGATGGGAACTGGTGAAATCATGCCTTCTAAAGCACAGCCTGAAGAGGAACTTATCATTTCTGTACCAAACCAACCTGAAGACAGTGCTCAGACCGAAGACAATCCTCCCAATGATGACAATGATCAGCAAGAGCAAGGTCTTTGTCCAGTTCATCCTCGTGTTGCAAATGAAGTACAAATTGAGAAGATAATTGATAGCATCAATGCACCTGGTCCACTTACTCGCTCAAGAGCAACACAGTTAGCAAATTTCTGTGGGCACTTTTCGTTTGTGTCAATATCAGAACCCAAGAAAGTTGCTGAAGCCTTTATGGAACCTGAATGGATTCAAGCTATGCAAGAAGAACTTCAACAGTTCAAGCTGAACAATGTTTGGGAACTAGTCAAGCGTCCTGACCCTCGCAAGCATAACATTATTGGAACAAAATGGATATATCGAAACAAGCAAGATGAGCATGGTCAAGTCGTCAGAAACAAAGCACGTCTTGTGGCTCAAGGATATACTCAAGTTGAAGGAATTGACTTCGATGAAACATTTGCTCCTGTGGCTAGGCTTGAAGCTATTCGCATACTGCTAGCCTATGCTAACCACCACAACATCTTACTATATCAAATGGATGTGAAGAGTGCATTCCTCAACGGCAAGATTGAAGAAGAAGTGTATGTTGCTCAACCACCTGGCTTTGAAGATCCAAAACATCCTGATATGGTGTACAAGCTAAACAAAGCACTATATGGCCTCAAACAAGCTCCTCGCGCTTGGTATGATACGATCAAAGACTTCCTGAAGAGCAAAGGCTTCAAACCTGGATCCCTCGATCCCACACTCTTCACGAAGACATATGATGGAGAACTGTTTGTGTGCCAAATATATGTGGATGACATTATCTTCGGCTGCACCAACCATAAGTATAGTGATGAGTTTGGATACATGATGCAAGAGCAATATCAGATGTCCATGATGGGTGAGCTGAAGTTCTTCCTTGGTCTTCAAATTCGTCAGCAAAGGAATGACATCTTCATATCTCAAGAAAAATATCTCAAAGACTGTCTGAAGAAGTTTGGAATGCAAGATTGCAAAGGTTACACGACGCCAATGCCAGCCAAACACCATCTGGGTCCCGACGACAATGGTAAAGAGTTTGATCAAAAGGTATACCGCTCCATGATTGGTTCTTTACTTTACCTATGTGCATCTAGGCCAGATATTATGCTTAGTGTTTGCATGAGTGCTCGATTCCAAGCGGCACCAAAGGAATCGCATCACTTAGCTGTGAAGCGAATTCTTCGATATTTGGCTTACACCCCAACACTCGGATTACGGTATCCAAAGGGCTCAAAATTTGATCTGGTTGGATTCTCGGATGCTGATTATGCTGATGACAAGGTGGATTGCAAGTCTACATCAAGCACATGTCACTTTCTGGGACGATCACTTGTCTGTTGGTCTTCAAAGAAGCAAAACTGTGTATCACTCTCAACTACTGAATCTGAATACATTGCTGCTGGATCTTGCTGCGCTCGGCTTCTATGGATGAAGCAAACTCTCAAGGACTATGGCGGCAATCTGAAACAAGTACCTCTCTTCTGCAACAACGAAAGCGCCATCAAGATTGCCAACAATCCAGTCCAACACTCGAAGACAAAGCACATTGAAATTCGTCATCACTTTCTCAGAGATCATGTCATGAAGAAAGATATTGACATCATTCACGTCAACACTGAAGAGCAACTGGCAGATATCTTCACAAAGCCCTTGGATAAGAAAAGGTTTTGCAAGTTATGGTGTGAGCTAAATATCTTGGAATACTCAAATGTCCTGTGATCAGGCACACATCCTAACACTTATGCATGTTGATGACTTAGATGTGCAACACACGAAGTAAAGTATATCTTCAATCAATGAAGACTTACATTCTGACTGTGAATACATTAACATGGAATTTGACTTCGGAGCGCCACGATAATTGTGCGCCGTGTCTGGGTCTAATACTTCCTATATGGTGGGTAACGCCACCACCAAATTTCTTGGTTTGAAGTGTTTCACTCATGGCGTTATTTTTGCAATGTCTTCGCATTTGGTTTGTCTTCAAATTTCAACTTGTCTTCATGATTTACTTCACTATGTTGATTTGATTGCTTTCTGATATATATACTAGTATTTTGTCCTCTACAGCATTCACTTATAGCTATGTCTTCCTTGTTGAATCTTTTGAACTAAGTGAATGTGATCGGACCCTAATCTCTCTATGCTTTCTATCTCAAACTCTATCTGTCCAAATCATATGCATTCTATTGAAACTGTCGAATGTCTTCTCTGCATCCTTGTCAGCAGAAGACACAGAGACAAACATTAAGTCTGTTTTAAATGATTCATCCTTATTGTTTGAAATCTGGAGAAGCCAGAACAACCATCCGACAAACCTGGCGGGCGTGGGAACGTGGGACAACTCTGAGTATGTTGCATGCTTGCCACGTGCCCCTCAGATGTGAACCGCCAGGGGCACCTGCGTAATTGTGCTATGCGGCACACTTCCTTGTAAATACATGTCCCCTGCGGTAACGAAAACCTTCTTCCACCTCTCCACCTCGTCAAAACCCTAGCGCCACCGCTAGCTGCCGACGACGCCAGCGACGAAGCGCTTAGCTGCCGCGACTTCTCCGACGCCGTCCTCACGCCGTCCGCGGACATCCTCCTCTCTGCCGCCGCCGTAGGTGTCCTCCGTCGCCAAGTTAGGGCACGGTGGATTGAAATGCTCGGTCTCCTATTTATCCCATCTAGCAGTTCTTCATGTGGTAAATACAACTCTATTTTTACCACCTTTTTGATCCTCAATGATTCATCCTATTTACCAAAATTGGTTTCTGCCTATACAATGTTAGATCTATTCTGTCTACATCTCATACTGCCTAGTATATTCACTTAAGCTTCATATCTAGTTAGATTCCTCACTTGTACTTATTCACGGATTCATACAAATCTGGAACCAACTCTCAACATATAAGTGAATGTCTTTGCAACATGAGGTCAATGTCTTCAAACTGATTTATCTTCAAAATCTTCTAAGAATGCATATGACCTCTTCCCCTTCCCTCGCATCTCTAATGCTGTCACAGGTACATGTCCGTGGGAGAATCCCTTGGTTCTCATAGTCTGCATTCGTTTGCAGAATTCTTACAGCAACACATTAACTCTCCCGAAGCCAGTTCCCGTTTGTCCAGCAAGCGAAAGCCTTTGAAGCCTTTGAACATATTGAAGCCATTCAGTTTGAAGTTCATGGCTGCAGAGAAATCAGTAAGGAAGGGTGGCAGACAGCGTCGAGGGGGAACATCAAAAGATTTGCCTGATGACCTCGCAGACCTTTACAAGACAGATCCTGAAGAGGATTATAATCAGCGCAAGACACGTAATCCAATGGATTCGACGATATTGGGCTGAACAATGGTTCAAATACAAGTTCGTGACCCAGGAATACGCTGAGAAGAATGCTATCAAAAGTCCTTGGGGTGATATTCTCCATCGAGGCCTTCCACCCAAGAATAGAGCTGAAGCTATTGCACAGGGTTTCTATCCTTGTATGGTCCGTGGACCACAGCCTGAAAATGCCGACCCATCATCATTGCTCTGGTGTCGTGATGATAATCTCTTCAAGCGCAACTTCCAGCATGCAAAGGCATCGGCCAAGGAAAACAAGAAGTCATTGGGATTAGACTTCAACCCTGGTCCCTCTGCTCCCCGTGCTAACGGCTCACGTGATGCAGAACCCAATGTCATCGGCCCCTTTTCAAACCTTGATGGCCTCATCACATACATCTTGGTCCAAGGTGCCAAAGTGGATCATTCTGATAATGATGATGACACTGATGAAGCCCCGGCTCCTCCTCCAAAGCCGCAGAAGCTAAAGAAGACTAAGGCTTCACGATCAGCTGCTCCTCCAAAAGCTTCACGTGCGAAGCCACTGGCCACTGCACCTCCTGAAGACAGTGTGCAGTCTGAAGATCTATCACGCATCTCCAAGAAGACGGAGAAGAAAAAGAAAATCATCAAGAATACTGATCAGACATTGACTCCTGCTGCCATTCTGCGAGAAGAGCACATTGATCTGTCCAGCGATGAAGATCTTGCAGATGATGCTCTTGAGCAACTAATCAAGAGCAAGGAAGAAGCAGAGATCTTCAATGATTTGCCTCTCTTTGATGTGGCAATCATCCATAACTTCATTGATGAGTGGTTTGACACCCCAAATCTCAGCTTTGATGATCTGCGACTTCCCATTGGCCTTAGCGTCACCTTCAATGGCGCCATTGCTTCTGAGCTAGCTCTTGCTCAGCACATCATTGAACTGAAGCACAAGATCGACTATGAGAAAGCTCAGTTCAAGAAGCATGTGGCCAAGCTCAGCGTGCAAGATGTTAAAAACTTCAAGATCATGCTGCACGAGCTCAAAGAAGCCTTTCACAAGAAGCACGAAGAAGCTAGAGGCTCTCGTGAGCGCATGAAGAGTCTGGCTGACAAGTGTGTGCTAGCCTACAATGAGGCTGAGAAGCGCAAGGCACTTGGTCGTCCTGGCATTGACCCCAGAATGGCTGCAAAGAAGAAGAAGCTATCAACTGTCCAATCTGCACCTTCAAGGCAGGATGAACCTCGCATAGTCTTCCCAAGCAGCATGACTGGCTCGAAGCCAAAGGTCATGTCTACCGCTTCAGAACTGAAGAAGACGAGGGTTGCCGAGGCTGAAGCCAGAAAAAGGAAAAACACAGAAGCCTCTGATGTTGCTCCCTCCAAGAAGAAGCACAAAACCAAGAAGAATCGGGCTGCTCCCACAGAGCCCTTAGTTGTTGAACCTATCTCAATGGTTCACGCTGCATCTGAACACCAAGAACGACGGATGATTGTTCATGAGCCTGCTTCCACAGAGGCTTATGAAGCTAAAGATATTCCAGCAGTTGATCCCATCGCTGCTGAAGACATTGGTCACCATGACAATGTTGAAGATGATGAAGTTCTTCCTCAGATCGAACACAACTTGGTATCATCGCCTGTTCCCACGAACAGCAAACTCATCAGCATTGGTCGTTCTCTAACGCCAATTGCTCAGGATGCATCATGGGCTGATCACCCCCAACAACAAGACTCCCCGAGTACTCCCCAACAACAACAAGTCACACCACTTGTGCAAGAAGAAGAGGGTGAGGCCCAGCCAACTCCATCTCCAAAGGCGTCGCCCGTATTACACAGGCTTCGCAAAGGACCAAGGCCTCAAGTCCCTCTTTCGAGCGTTCCAGAAGGAGAAGTGCACCACCAATCTGTTGCACGTCAAGTGTTTCCAAGAGCCACTCCGACTGTGAATGTCTCCGTGTCTGAAGCCAAAACTGTTGAAGACAATCCGGCTGCATCAGCCGATGACGAACAAGAAGAAGAACGTGTCCCTACTCCCCTCATTACTGAAGAAGTTGTTCCTGAAGTAAACGTGCCAGTGCCAGACCCTCCAGCTCATCAAGTGGAGGTTGAAAATCTTGAGGCTGCCACCACCAACACAAATGAAGCCAATGACGTAGTCATGGCTGAAGCAAGTGTGGAGCCTGCACCAACCAATATGCCAGAAGCCAATGCTGCAACTGCTCCTGAAGCTTCTGTTGTGCAGCCTGAAGCCTCTGTTGTTGCCACTGCTCCTATTCCGCCACCAAGGCCCCATACAATTGAGCAAGCATACAACCATGGCCAGCTAATCACTGTCAAATGGCCCGTTCTGGTCCCTCCGCCTAATGTCTCTGGTCCTTAGTTTGATTATCATATTGAGCATGGGCCTCAGGTCCAGAAACCAAATCCAAGACTCCCAAGGTTCCCAGGTACTGCCACCTCTGCAGGGTCCTTCAATGCAAATGGCTTCAAAAGCTACAACACCTTCTTTGACAGCGCAAAGAACCCCTACTCAAGGCCAAGAATATCATCTGATCGTTTCTGGAGCCATCAGTAGCGAAGCTATTACTCCTGCGTTCTATATGATCAAGGGCGCATTTTCCCTCATATGTGCCTCGACACTGAAGCCATTGCTGGACTACCATGCTTAGAAGAAGCACTTGACTGCTTTCGTGATGCAGGTGTGCTCAGCTTTGTGACAGACAAAGAACATTGGAATGAGGAACTTTTGCTTCAATTCTATGCTACCCTCCACATTCGCGGCTACAACAGGGATACAAAGACATGGGTTCTCGAGTGGATGACAGGAAATGTTCATCATTAAGCCAAAGCTCTTGACATCATTGATCTTACAGGCCTACCCACTCCCGGAGAGCTGTTCGAACCTGATTGTCAACTCCACCGCAATGCACTGGAAAGCATCTTCCATAAGCCAGAACCCAACATGAGCCAGATGTTGAGCATGATGAAGCCTCTGCCACATGACGCTGAATACCCAAAGGAGTTCTTTATTGATGACCTTGAGTATCTGCCTCACACAATATATCACATCATCACGCGGACTCTATGGCCTATCAAAGGGCATTCATCAGCTGCAAAACTCGAAGGAGCCATGAAGACATTGGTCTTTTACATCCTCAATGGCATCAGCTTCAATACATAAGAATTCTTCCTCCGGAAACTGGTTGCGTCTGGATCTGACCTTTTTGGCCTGAAATTCTATGCTCCATGGGTCATGCGCCTCATCAAGCTACACTCTGCTATCAACTATCAGTCATCTGCTCGCAATCATCTGATCTTTCTACCAGAGGTTGATATGTCAGTTGAAGCCATATACCCTGAGCCTGCCAAGAAGCCTCTTTGTCTTCAAAATGTTGAACACCAAAGCTTCACTCAGCCCATGGAAGGAGTCCAAGTAGTAACTCGTGTCTATCCAATGGCTGGGAACACTCGTCTGTCTCATCGTGCGCAAACAGAAGCTACTGAGAGCACAATTGCCCAAAGGCCTAAGAAGCGCTATCGCGTCCTAAATGACCGAGAACTTCTTGTGGCCCTGCATTAGAAACAAGACAAGCATCACTTCTGGCTCAAGTGACAGATGCAAAGCCTCTTGGTGGACGTAAATCGCATTCGAAATCTTGCCACCAAGAATGCCTTTGTCACTCACGAAACATGTCGGCGATCATGGAAGAGTTTGACACTGCTCAGTGCTGAAGCAGATCTTCAAGACGATGGCTTCACTGAAAGATTCAAGTTTGACTCCACTCCTCCACGGAATGTTGTCCTACGTCGAACTCCATCCCTTGAAGACTCTGACTATTCTTCCTCCGCGGCAACTGTGAATGCCAAAGTGATCAATGATGAAGACGATGCTACTTCACCGCCCCCTACTTCTGCACTCATTGACACTGCACCAAGTTCGTCTGCGCCGCCAAACAACAACGACAACCCAGCTGCTTCACCTACTCCTCATGAGGACGAGTAGATGCTCTATGTCTTCAAACCTTTTTGGTCATTACTGACAAAAGGGGGAGAAGCATATGAGTTTGATAGTCTTCAAGCGGGTTCATATGGGCGGTTGCTTTATATTTTGCCAAGTGATTACAACTCTTGCTTTTGATACATTTCGTTCTTTGAGTTGTAACACTTAAACTCGATGGTCGTCTACTACTTATTTGCTTTTCCATGTGCGATGATAACTTCCGCACTTAGATCATTCTGCAGACGTCCATTTTTCGTTATGCATGTCACTCTCCTAGTTATATCATTTCATGCATGATGAATTATCTTCATAAGTTGAAGAGGATCTCCACAAGTACAACCTGCCATGTGCATTTGCATACCAAAAGCAAATTACTTATATGCACATCTTTAGGGGGAGCCTTTGCCACTTATGAAGACAATACACTATCCTTTACAATTTCACATACTTCATTCCCGTTGAAAACTTCAACCAGTTTGTCATCAATCACCAAAAAGGGGGAGATTGTAAGTGCATCTAGTGCCACCCCTAGTTGGTTTTGGAGTATTGACGACAAAGTTGGTTGAGGGACTAATGCGTTTGTGAGAATTGCAGGATAACGCAGGTAGTGTCCCTCATTGATTCGGTTTACCTACCGAAGATGACCCCTAAAAATGTATGAAGACATTGACGACAATGGTGGTATGTGAGGATATTCATATTGAAGACTATGACATGAGAAGACATTGAGTGAAGACTATGGAGTGCCAAGACTGTGTTGTTTCGTTGTTTCCTTTTCTTCTTTGTTGAGTCATAGGAACCACCGTACTGTTAAGTGGGGTCCAAGTGAACAAAGTCAGAATGACTGAAGTGATGCTCAACCCAAATCCTATGTCTTCGAGCGAAGACAATGAGAGCAAATCTTATCCAGAGCTGGATGAGTCAGCTTTGCTTGTAGCCCAAGTAAAGTTGCCGTCTGTGTTTGAAATCTGACCGTTGGAACACGTGTCAGTTCCTTAGTGACCCAGGGTCATTTCGGACATATCAGGTCGGGTTGCCTTGTGGCTATAAATAGCCCACCCCCTACACCATAAATTGGTGGCTGCTTAGAGTTAGTTCACGGCTTTTGTCGTTTGAGAGCAACCCACCTCGAAGCCTTTGAGAGAGAGAAATCCTTGCGAGGACAAAGCCCAAACACCCAGCGCCAAAGAGTGTTAGGCATCACTGAAGTCTTTCTGTCTGAGTGACCTGAAGACTTACTACACTTGAGGACTGTGTATCCTCTATCCAGTTAGGCATCGCATTCTGAGCATCCAAGAGTCATTGTGGATCGCTGGTGAACGAAGTCTGTGAAGGTTCGGAAGTCTACCTTGAAGACTTACCAGAGTGATTGGGCGAGGACTGTGTGTCCTTAGCTCAAGGGGAATAAGGTGAAGACGCGGTCCTCTGAGTTGAATCTCAGCCTCCCTAACCAGACGTACAGTTGTCACAGCAAATGGAACTGGTCCAACAAATCATGTGTCTTCAACAAGTGACTGGTTCTATCCTCTCCCTCCCTTTACTTTGAGTTTGTCTTCGTGAAGTCATTGCCTATTTGTCGTACCTGTTTGACTTCATTGCTTGACTACTATCGTTGGTTGGCTTCATACTATCTTCCATCCTGATCCTTACTACCAAGTTGCTATTAGTCTTTGTACTTTCACATTATTGCATACTTGACTATGGTTTGCTTGTTGTAGTTTATCTTCCGCTGCATATCAATTAGGTCATTTCTATTGTTTGTCTTCGAAACTTCCACGTTTTGAAGACTTTGATAAAAATCACCTATTCACCCCCCTCTAGTCGATAACTAGCACTTTCACCATTGGCAACTGCCCCTCCTGCTCCAAGTAACAATTCTGAAGATCTATCTCGAATCTCCAAGAAGCAAGAAAGGAAACAGAAGAAAACTATCCAAAGTTCCTACCTGTTGTCGTTCTGAGGAACGAAACCGAAGCTATTGATCTGTCATCAGATGATGAGTGTGGAGATGATGCTCTTGAGAAGTTGATAAAGGGCAAGCAAGAGGCGGAGATCTTCAATGATCTGCCCCTCTTTGACGTAAACATTCTGGATAACTTCATTGATGAATGGTTTGACAACCCCAATCTCAGCTTTGATGATCTTCAGCTCCCAATTGGCATCAGCGTCGCCTTTCAAGGGGCTATTGCTCCTGAGCTGGCTCTGGCTCAGCGGATAGTTGAACTGAAGAACAAAATTGATTTTGAGAAAGACCAGTTCAAGAAGCATGTGGCCAAGCTCAGTGTGGCTGATGTTCAAAACTTCAAGCTGATGCCGCATGACCTCAAGGAGGCATTTCGCAAGAAGCACGAAGAAGCCAAAGGTTCACGCGAGCGCATGAAGAATCTAGCTGCCAAGTGTGTTCAAGCTTACAATGAAGCTGAGAAGCGCAAGGCACTTGGGCATCCAGGCATAGACCCCAAGCTAGCTGCCAAGAGGAAGAAGCCTGCTGTGGCCCAAGTTGAAGCACTAAGGCGGGAAGAACCACACATTGTCTTCCCTGCCAGCATGACAGGCTCGAAGCCTAAGGTCACCATAGTGGCTTCAGAACAGAAGAAAACCAGGGCAGCTGAAGCCGAAGCCAGAAAGCGCAAACTCAAGAACACCACTGACAATGCACCACCCACCAAGAAAAGGAAGACCAAGAAGAAAGATCAGGCTGCTTATACAGAGCCCCTTGTTGTCGAGCCCATAGCTTTTGCTCGTCCTGCATCCGAACACCAAGAGCACCAGTTGATAGTTCATGAGCCTGCTTCCACATAGGCTCCTGAAGCTGAAGAAGTTCCAGCCGTTGACCCCATCACGGCTGAAGACATTGGTCCCCAAGACAATCTAGTTGATGATGAAGTCCTTCCTCAGACCGAGCGCCCAATGGTATCATCGTCTGTTCTTACGACCAGCGAAGTCATCAGTATTGGTCGTCCCTTGACGCCAATCTCTCAGGATGCCTCATGGGCTGATCGCCCCCAACCAGCAACTCCAAGTCAAGTCTCACCAAGTACACCCTGCACTCCATCAGCGCGCGTCACCAGCCCAATGGTGAATGACGATAATTACATGGAGACCACACCATCACCAAAAGCGTCACCCGTGTTCCAACAGCTTTGCAAAGGCCTCAAGCCATCGGTCTCCATGACAACCATCCCAGAAGATGATTCAAACCAATCCAGCTCAGTGGCACGACAAGTGTTCCATGAAGAAAATTCTTCTGTGACGGTTCCCATGTCAGAAGCCAATGTTGCTGAAGACATACCGGCTACATCAGCCGATGAAAGACAAGAAGAAGAACGTGTTGCTACACCCCCTACCACCCAAGAAGTTGTTCTCGAGGAGAACGTGTCTCTGCCCGACCCTCCAGCTACTCAAGTGGAGGTTGAAAATCCTGAGGCGGCCACCAATAACACCACTAAAGCCAATGACATTGTCATGGCTGAAGATAATGTGGCGCCTGCAATGAACATTGTGCATGAAGCCAATGATGCACCTGCAACAAATGTGCAGCCTGACACCCTTGCTAATGCCACTGCTCTTGTTCCGCCACCAAGGCCACACACTATTGAGCATGCATTTTATCAAGGCGAGCTTGTCACTGTCAGATGGCCAATTCTGGTTCCTCCGCCTGCTCCTGGACCACAGTTTGATTATCATGTGGAGCACCGGCCACAGGTTTAGAAGCCAAAGCCGAGGCTGCCAAGGTTTCCAGGTACTGCATCTGCACCAGGATCATTCAATGTCAATGGCTTCATTGCACACAACACCTTCTTCAATAGAGCCAAGAACCCATATTCCAAGCCAAGAATATCATCTGATCGGTTCTGGAGTTATCAGCAGTGCAACTATTACTCATGTGTTCTATACAATCAAGGGCGCATATTTCCTCATATGCGTCTGGATTCCGGAGCCATTGCTGGCCTGCCCTGCTTAGAAGAAGCCCTAGATTGTTTTAGAGATGCATGCCTTCTTCAGTTTGTGACAGATAAGGATGATTGGAATGAAGAGCTTTTGCTGCAATTCTATGCAACTCTCCACATTTACGGCTACAATAGGGATCTGAAGACATGGGTCCTTGAGTGGATGACAGGCAATGTACACCATGAAGCCAAAGCTCTTGATCTCATTGAGCTTACTGGCATGTCCACTCCAGGTGAACTCTATGAACCTGGTTGTCAGCTTCACCGCAATGCGTTGGAAAGCATCTTTCAGAAGCCAGAGCCCAATATGAGCCAAATGTTGAGTATGATGAAGCCACTGCCACAGGATGCTGAATATCCCAAGGAATTATTTGTTGAAGACCTAGAGTATCTGCCCCGCACCATCTATCACATTATCAGGCAAACTCTATGGCCCATCAAAGGATATTCTTCCTCAGCAAAGCTCGAAGGCGCAATGAAGACATTGGTCTTCTACATTCTAAATGGCATCAACTTCAATGCTCAGGATTTCTTCATTCGCCAATTTGTTGCATCTGGCTCAGACATATTTGGTCTATAATTCTATGCTCCATGGGTTATGCGACTGATCAAGCTTCACTCTGCTATTGACTATCAGCCCTCTGCACGCAACCATCTCATATTTCTACCAGAGGTTGATATGTCCATCGAAGCCATTTACCCAGAGCCTGCAAAGGTAGCAATTTATCTTCACAATGTCGATCGTTAGAGTTTCTCTCAGCATGTTGAAGGTGTTCAGGCTGCTTCTCGTGTTTATCCACTGGCTGGCGATACTCGTCGTGCACGTACTGAAGCCACAGAAAGAACTATTGCTCCAAGGCCTCGGAAGCGATCCCGTGTGCTCAATGACCGAGAGCTTCTTGTGGCCTTGCATCAGAAACACGACAAGCATCATTACTGGCTAAAGCGTCAGATGCAAAGCCTCTTGGTGGATATCAATCGCATTCGCAACCTTGCCACCAAGAATGCCTTTGTCACTCATGAAACCTGTCGACGTGTTGGAAGAGTTTGACATTGCTCAATGCTGAAGCTGTTCTTCAAGACGATGGCTTCACCGAGAGATTCAAGTTCGACACCACTCCTCCCAGGAATGTTGTCTTGCGTCGAACCCCATCTCTTGAAGATTCAGAGTACTCCTCTTCCGCGACAACTGTTAATGCCAGAGTCCTTGATGACGCCAATGATGCCACTTCACCACCTCCAACTTCGGCGCGTATCAACACTGCACCAAGTTCGTCTGCACCACCAAACCTCAACGACGACCCTGCTGCCTCACCTACTCCTCATGGGAACGAGTAGAGACTATGTCTTCAAACCTTTTTGGTCCTTACTGACAAAAGGAGGAGAAGCATATGTTGATAGTCTTCAAGAAGGTCCATATGGGTGGTTGCTATACTTTTGACTAGTGTTTACAACTCTCGCTTTTGATACATTCAGTTCTTTGAGTTGTAACACTTAAACTTGATGGTCGTCTGTTACTTTTTCTACTATTATGTGATGCGACGATAAATTCTGCATGTGCGATGATAAATCCCGCATGCAGTCATTTCACAGACGTCCATTTCTAATTATGCATCCGTATATCTGTTCATGCATGATGTATTGTCTTCATATGATAAAGAGGATCTCCACAAGTACAACCTGCCATGTGCATCTGCATTCCAACGCAAAACATTTATATGCACATCTTCAGGGGGAGCCTTTTTGCCACCTATGAAGACAATATCTTAATCCTTTACAATTTCACATACTTTTATCCCTGTTGAAAACTTCAACCAGTTTGTCATCAATCACCAAAAAGGGGGAGATTGTAAGTGCATCTAGTGCCACCCCTAGTTGGTTTTGGAGTATTGATGACAAACCTGGTTGAGAGACTAATGTGTTTGTGAGAATTGCAGGATAACACAGGTAGTAGTCCCTCATTGATTCGGTTTACCTACCGGAGATGACCCCTAAAATGTGTGAAGAAATTGAAGACAATGGTGGTCTGTGAAGCTATTCACGTTGAAGACTATGACATAAGAAGACATCGCGTGAAGACTATGGAGCGCGAAGACTTAGTTGTTTCGTTGTTTCCTTTCCTTCTTTGTTCAGTCATAGGAACCACCGTACTGTCAAGTGGGGTCCAAGTGAACAAAGTCAGAGTGACTGAAGTGATGCTCAACCAAATCCTATGTCTTCGAGCGAAGACAATGAGAGCAAATCTTATCCAGAGTCGGATGAGTCAGCTTTACTTGTAGCCCAAGTCAAGCTGCTGCGTGTGATTGAAATCGGACCGTTGAGACACTTGTCAGTTCCTTAGTGACCCAAGGTCATTTCGGACAAATCAGGTCGGGTTGCCCAGTGGCTATAAATAGCCCACCCCCTACACCATAAATTGGTGGGTGCTCAGAGTTAGTACACGGCTTTTGTCGTTTGAGAGCAACCCACCTTCGAAGCTTTTGAGAGAGAATCCTTGCGAGGACAAAGCCCAAACCACCCAGAGCCCAAAGAGTGTTTGGCATAACTAAAGTCTTTTTGTCCGCGTGATCTGAAGACTTGTTACACTTGAGGACTGTGAATCCTCCAGCCGGTTAGGCGTCGCGTTCTGAGCATCCAAGAGTCATTGTGGATTGCCGGTGAACAAAGTCTGTGAAGGTTTGGAAGTCTACCTTGAAGACTTACTAGAGTGATTGGGCGGGGACTGAGAGTCCTTAGCTCAAGGGGGATAAGGTGAAGACGCAGTCTTCTGAGTTAAATCTCAGCCTCCCTAACCAGACGTATAGTTGTCACAGCAACTGGAACTGGTCGAACAAATCTCTGTCCTCCCGAATCCACTGGTTCTATCTCTCACTTCTCTTTACTTACAGTTCGTCTTCGTGAAGTCATTGCCTGCTTGCATTATCAGTTTGACTTCACTGTGTGACTACTTGTCCTGATTGGCTTCATACTATCTTTGATCCTGATCTTTACTACCTAGCTGCTAATAGTCTTCGTGCTTTCACTTCATTGAATACTTGACTATGCTTGTCTAGATAGTCTACCTTCCGCTGCATACGAATAGTGTCATTTCTATTGTTTGTCTTCGAAACTCCCATGTTTTGAAGACTTTCATAAAATCACCTATTCACCCCCCCCCCCCTTAGTCGATAACTAGCCCTTTCAGTTCTTGTCTAACACATCAAACATTTTGTAACATGCGCAAGGAAACCATTTATCAAGCATTATTTATGGAACACCACGATACTCCATCCACCCTAAATTTTAGAGACAAATCAGTACAAATTTGTTATGTTGCATATAGCCAAAAAGCTATGTAACCTGCCCTGGAATGCAGAAACAATAACTTCATGAGCCTCATCAATGCAACGCTTATCTCACACCCAAACACATATTTTGGAGTAGCTACCCATTGCAAAGGATGTGTACTGAGGCATGATTCAATTGGGAGTAAACTTGTTGGGACTTATAAAAAACCTGGTGTTGTTGTTGCGTTTTGGGAAAGCATTGAATCTGTGTTGCTTTAGGTGACAGTCTCATTCATCATCAACAATAGTGGCCTGAAGCACACAGCCACACAACGTGTAAACTGAAAGGATTCTAAAATATAATGTGGTATTCTGAAGACAGGATTGGCTAATTTATCCATCCATAGTGATGTATTATGCAACAACTGATCAAACATAATTAAAAGTTGTCCATGGTGGAATATAGGTGATGCCCTACATATCTGTTCTGGTTTCCCGACTCAGCTTTTCGAGGCTCGGAACGGGCTTTAGATCCACATCTTTCGGCCCGCTGGTCCGGCTCGGCATCGACGGTGTCCCACGATGCTGTTACCCTCCTTGTAGGTGAAGCCAAGGTCCCTCCTATCCACATCCTAACCCCTCCGGACCAAAGTCCAAAATTTGGTCTGGATTGCGCGGCGGCGGCGCCCTGCACGTCGTAACCTCCATGGAGGCGCCGTCTTGGGAGGCTCAGATGGTCGGGAGAGAGATGCTATGGGTGGTGGGTACCACGTAGCTCTAGCAGAGGCGACGGTGTGAGCTCCGGGGGAAACCCTAGATCTGGGTCTACCGGATCGGACGATGATGGCACCTTCGATGTCATTGTCCCTCCTGGGGGCATTGTTTTGGAGCATGCGCTGGCTGGAGGGGACAAGAGGAGGAGCGGTGTACCATCTACCGCGAGGCCGACGCCAGATCCTGACGGCATGGCGCCGTGGAGGTTGGGCGATGGGCGCGTCTAAAGACGGACTCGCACAGGAGGAGGAAGCTATCTGGTGTCATGGTGGCGTTGATGGCAGAGAGTTCTGGCAAGGTCGGTGCAACAGTTTTGCTCTGAGGATGGACCGAGGGATGATGGAGGTGATGGCCCTTGCAGCGTGCGATGCTCACTGGGAGTGTGCCTGACCGGTGTGGGACCCAATCCAGTTAGTGGCTTGGAGGGGACACCCGGCTTTAGATGTTAGGCTTTAGTGCGATGTCTGTTTGGTATTAAGTCCGAACATTCGGCACACCTTCATCAAGGGGATAGGAGTAGCAACGGCGTTGCCAAGATGATGGCTTCAGGCTTATTGATGTATCACCTTGTATGGTCTATCTGAATAATTAATAATATGATTGCATGCATCGTCCAGATGCAGTAGCCGGGATACATCCTCCTTTTTAAAAAAACTTATTAATATATAATTTTTATTGAAAACCAAAATCTGAAAAGGGTATTTTATTTTAAAACTATAAAAGGAAGCAGTCTTCTCCAGGCTTGGACCTTACCCTAAACCCTATGACCTACCGCCATTTCCCAAGACAACATTATGTATTTAGGTTTATTCTAAATGAGAAAAGGCAGAAATATCTTAACTGGGAGTAGAGACCAGGGAACAAGACAAATTTGAGAAGGCCAGTCGCCCTCGCAATATGCCAGAGGCAGACAACAACTTAACTAGTTGCATCATACTATAAATGGTTTTATCAAGGTCACAAGAACATGATGTAACAGAAACATAGATAGGATAGCCATACAGGAGCTGAGACCATTGTCAAAGCTTGTATACGAGAGAAAATCGGGCATACATACGGCGTATTCTTCACACACACGAGACCAAAAGGAGTAACATGATAAATTTAGGACAACGCTAACGCCCACAAATATGGTGGGAGCTAAACCCGCCCACACGCCCTATAACATACAGATTGTGCCACGTCACCGCATGCATGCATGTGGAAATCTTTTTGGGTTTTCAATTTTTAAAATGCTTTATCTCTCAAATGAAAAATCCGATTGAAGATCCGTTTTCATCATTAAATCTCTCGCAACGAGATCTTCGAAACTAAATCTCATATCAATATATTTCAATGAATTTTTTTAGTTAAAAGTTGCCATGTCTATTGCACATGAATTGCCATGATGTTTACACTGAAGTTGTCATGATATGTTTCAGCTATTTTCTTCTACATTTAAAAGTAAATTTTGACATATTATAAAATGAGGAATTGAGAAACTAGACTTGCCATGAACCATAAGCAAAAATTGCCATGATACTGCACTTAAAATTGCCATGGTTCATATAAAAAATAATTTTCATGGTCAATGTACTGGAATTGCCATCATCGAAAAACTAAAATTGCTATGCTCTACAAACTAAAATTTCCACATGACAACTTTAGTTTAAGCACTATGGCAAATAGAATATAAACATCATGGCAACTTCTGGACAAAAAAATATTTCATCGAAACATATCAACATGGGGTCTAGTTTTGAAGATCTCGTCGAGACAGATTTAATGGTGAAAACGGATTTTTAATTTGATTTTTTAATTAGGACATAAAACATTTTTAAGCCAAAAAACTAAAAAGATTCCTGTCGATGCCATTTGTTCATATGTGGCAAAATAAGTGGTGATGGAGGCGTGTGAACGATGTGCAAAATGTCACACGTGTGGGTGTTAGTTTTTTCGTAAATTTATTTACTCGAATCTATCAAAAATTAGAACTGAGAAGATGGAAAAGGTACTAATATGGAGCCTTTTAGAGTCACTCGCATGACTAATGAAACGATGCAAGAATAAATAAGATCATAGTGCTTGCTAGCAAGCTCAGCTCCATGTCTAGCTTGATTTCTTAAGAATGCAGAAGGTGTGTCAGAAAATGCAGAATTTTGACATTACAAACAAGAATCAGGTAAAGCAAAACAAAGAACAGTTGAACATGATAATTGGTCATGTGAGAACAAGCTAGTGAAGAGAAGTGGAATGGGTACTAATCTTTGATCACAGTCGTCTCTCAGAGCATCTCCACTCGCCACCCCCTCCCCCCCCCCAACAGGCCCCAGGGCGCCTTTTCTAGCGTTGGCAGCGAAAAATCGGCCCACCCGTGGCCCCAGGTCCTTGTTTTTCCCTGGTTTGGGCCGAAAAAGCAGTCGGCGAACCCGAGTCGAACCCAGCCCCCCGGGGGCGCCGGCCGAAGCGGAAAGGCGCGTGGGTCTGCTCTGTCGAAGACAGACATGCCTTTTTCCTGCGGTTCCCCCCTCTTTCCGTTATTTCTCATTGTTTTCCCCCTTCTGCCCCGTCACTCCCGTCATTCTCCTCCCGCTCCCCGCCATCCGGCTGCCATCCCGCCATGCCACCGAAGAAGTATTCGGCCCCTTACTCCGCCGCCGCTGCCGATACCACCCAGCCAAAGCAGAGGAAGCCGAGGGCGCCGATGGCAAAACCACCGGACATGTCGAACGTCGAGTGGAGGGCGAAGGATCAGCGCCGGGAGGCTGTCACCACTGACCGGCGGAACAGGCTCAACGCCAAGAAGGCCTGGGATGTGACCGCTTTGGCGGCGGCGGCGGAGCAGACAGAGGCGTCTCGCACGGGGATGATGAATCCGCCCGGTGGCCACGGCCCGCAAACTGCGTGGAGCCAGCAAAGCGTCGCGTCGCCGGCCAGCTTCTCACTGCCGCCACTGCCCTAGGAATACGCACCTTGCCTGGATACATCGACGGCGACACGCATGGTGGATTCAACCCCAACATCACCTTTCCACATGGCCAGCACGCCTCACCCTCTGGTGTGAACCCCGATCAGCGCATCCCCTCGCCCGTGTTCGCCGGCGTCCAGTACCCCCCGTACAATTACTCACTACCGGCGTACACAACCTCCCCGATGCCGCCTCTATGCCATGGCGCCCTTCCCTTCTCGCAAGACTCATCGTCACATTTTGGCAACCCCGCCGCGACGGAAGCCGACATGGACGAGATCATCACAAACGGTTCGGTAGCTGCCGCCTCCTCCCCCGGGTTCCACATGCAAGATGACACAATGGACACCACCGGCGACATGGACGACGAGCTCGATGACAGCGAGGAGGAGGAGGAGGAGGAGATTGAGCCGACGCCGACACCGGCAAGGAAAGGGAAAAAGAAGAAGCGGGGGGCCAGGACGGGCGAGCCGCGCGTCAAGTGGACGTCCAAAAAAGACTAGTGCCTCACCGAAGCATGGAATACCGTCAGCATGGACCCGATCACCGGCGCGAACCAGAATGCCGACACGTGCTGGATGCATATCAAGTCGGTGTTCGATGAGCGCAAGCTTGTCGAATCCTACTTCGCAACCATCCACATGCAGCATGGCGCAAAGGCCATGGCGAACCATTGGGCGATCATCCAGGCGGCCTGCAACAAATGACATGGGATCATCGAGGAGATCGCGGCTCGCCCGGAAAGTGGCGCCAACGTCAAGGGTCGGGTATGTACAGCCGCTGGCTCTCGCTTCTTTTTGATGTGCCCGTCGTCGACACTAGTTCTTCGGTTGCGCAGATGGTTCGGATGTTCACCATGTACCACCAGGATAGCAGTGACCAAGAGTTCAAGTTCCTCCACGTGTTCACCCGGATCGAGAAGTGCAAGAAGTGGAAGGATGTCCAGCGCACCCTCGCCAAGGCCAAGGAGACGTACAAGACAAACGCGCCCGGGGGCGGCGGATGGGTGCCCTGACAGCAACAAAAGAGCCAAGATGGCGAAGGACGCCGCACCGGCTGCCGAGCGGCTGCAATCGTCGATCGAGCAGTGCATCACCGACGCCAAGAACCACGCCGCCTAGAGGGAGGAGAATTCTGAGGCGTGGTGGTCGGCGTTGATGACGAACATCGCCGTTAAACTCGACCTACTCCAGACCAACGTCATTGCGAAGAAGAGGAACACTGACCTTGCTTTCTTGATGGGGGCGGACATGTCGAGATGGACGAGCAGGTCAAGGTATTGTACTTGGCGGAGCGCAGCCTCATCTTGAACCAGATGACTTCGACCACCGCGCCTATGCCCACGCCGACCCCAACACCGATGCCCAGCCCGAGTGGTGAAGCCACGCTGACGCTGAGCAGCCCGAGCGCAGAAGCCACGCCGACGCCGAACAACCCGAGCACAGAAGCCACGCCGACGCCGGCCAGTCCCACGTCGGAGGAGCCCGTCGTTTGATGCATTCCTTTGTCTACGCGTCCTTCCTTTTGAGCGTCGAACTTATCGTTTTACGTTTTATCTCCGAACTGTGGCATGGTGATCGCCGAACTTTGTGGCAGATCGCCGTTGATCTTGATCGCCGAACTTGTGGCGTTTTTTTGGCGGCGGGAAAAGACAAGTTTGAATTTATGTGCGTCTTGGGGCCGAAACCTGGGCGCACGGCTGGGAACTGCATCGTCCCTAAGGCGAAAAACCTGCTAACGCTTTGACCAAACGGCTATCACCGGGTGCGCTGGGGGGCAGAACGGCTAGAGATGCTCTCAGTTTTGGGACACTAGCTTTCTAGCCTGTTGATTTTTCAAAGAAGCTACTGTTGATACAGCTTGAGGTTTGACATGACATGTAAATTGTACCCATGAAAGCTCCACGTCTGAAGCCGCCACCACAGCACATAGTACAACAAGCACCAACACAAAGCCCCCACAACACTGGATGGCAGCTAAACTCCCAATATAACACCACACACTCAGGGCAATCTGGCTGTGGATGTAAGTGTAGCCAACCAGTGAAATCCTGAGCATTCTGAATAGTTCCCAGAACTATCTTTACATTTCACTGTAGGCACTGGCCATCAGAACATAGAACTTCTGAGTGTATGGCACACTCTGTGATGTGGAGCGAACCTCGAGACCAATCACAAGCTAAGTGAAAACAATTATCAAAAACTGCCGCCGCCGCCCTCGACGACCGTCCTCTGTCCTTCATAGTATCAATCATCTGCGTTGCTTATTTCATGTCCTATGTTTTAAGTTGCGATCCAAATTCATATAAAGTATAAAGACTAACTTCTGACGAGCACTACAAGAGTTTCTTTCACTTTGGCAGAGGGTTACCAATTGGGAGCCTACTGAGAATGTGCCAGACGAGATAACTTGGTCGTGGGAGACCAATTGGCAGTTCTTGGTGAGGTTTGCATATGCGTTCGGATTTTGGGGTAGGGAAGCGATTCCGACGGCGGATCTAACATGGAAGTCGTGTGCCCCCTCACAGTGCAGATTCTTCACTTGGCTGGCCCTAAGGGATAGACGATGGACCTCGGATCGCCTAGCGCGGAGAGGGCTACCTCACCAAGACGCGTGTCCGTTCTGTGACCAGGAGGAGGAAACGATTAACCATATAATGCTCACGTGTGTGTTTGCTAGGATGGCCTGGGCGGCGATTTGCGAGGCGTTGGGCAAGCCAGATTGGACTCCATCTCACCGTGACTCACTTGCGGAGTGGGCCGTCGACAAGCGAGGACCTAACAACATGAGTTTGAAGGATCTACGTACCATCTTTGCGCTAACATGGTGGGAGTTGTCGAAGCACGGGAATGCCATTGTCTTTGAGGGAGAGCGCCTTCGATCTAGCAGTTACTACGTAGAGTGAAACAAGAGGGTTTAGTACGGACATCGGTCGGACTACTGAAAGGGAATGTAGCCCCCTTCTTCAGTAGGGTAGAGAGGTGGGAGAGCAGTGAGGAGTAGCATGTATTAATACCTTTGTAATCTTTGGTGGAGGCATTCTTTGTCTTTCTTCTTTAATATATGATATGCACACTCGTGCATATTCGAGAAAAAAAAAACTTCTGATGAGCGGAGTGAAGAGCATGGTGCAAAAAGGATGCAGACGTTTGGCACTTGGTGGTAGGTGTGTTACAAATCCTGTCCGGGCAGCCCTACATCTTAATTGGTACTTAAAGTAGCACTTTTCCCATTAGACATTGCTGAAAATTGGGACAAATGATATATACGGACATGCGCTTTGTGCCATACATTCTATCGTATATTAGAGCATTTACAGCTGGATAGGGCAAAAGTGAGCCTCTAAACGTCTGCGGAGGATGCGTTTGTGGTCAATGACCGGTCATCCTTTAAATGTGTGCGTCCATGGCTGTCTTTCTCATAGCAAACCCTCAAATTAATACAATATCATGCAACATTAAAAATACCACATGTAGTTCATCTAGATCAACACACACATCATAGGGAGGTTCGTACATGTCATCGAACCGCCAAAAGTTATATGGCTGCGGAGGAAGTTCATCCACAGCCGCTCTGCCCCTTTCCCTTGTCGTCTTCGTCGAAAACGCAATATGAATTGAGCCGCATATGCCCACTGTCAGAACTATATGATTCGTCACAGACCTCCTCCTCAGTGGCAGAGCTACGGCTGGGCAAACCCATGCCCTTACCCGCCCAGCCAATACAAATCTCTATGGTGTACACCTAATATTGGGCCATGGAGTAACTTCATAATATAGTAATTTTCTTTAGCTAGGCCCGGCCAGCCCGCGCAACAATTTGCGTGAAGCTCCGCCACTGCTTCTCCTCCTCCTCTTTGGTGGTAGTCTGTCGAGGGCACGAATTCGCAAGTTTGCTCCTTTGTGAGGGCACACGGCGTCCGAGCTTGCTGCTTCGCAAGGATGTGGGCACGGAGGACGTCCTCGGTCGAAGTGGCGGAAGGAATTACTTTCCATGTGAACAAAACAGTGTAGAAATTTTTATCATGAAAATGAGTAAGCTTTATACTTTGTTGTGTTCTACAGAACCATTATACGCTAATACTCAAAATCAATGTATATGATCTTTTTACATGGAACTATTTCATCCAACAAGGCGTGTACGGAAAAGATGCTTCAATAAGTCCACGTGGGCCGGCAATATCGCCGTAATACTTTGGACACAAGTTACCAAGGTCTTGAATCTTGGAAGTGTTTAAATTATACGCCAAGCCTCTGCTCAAATTTCTCTCCAGGAAGATGATTTCTCTGAAAGGGTGAAATCCCAGAAAATAAATGCCACGGTTGCATTCGTCAACCACATCTTTTGTGTCGACACCATCGTCGTTGTCATCATCGGAGTTCCATTCAAAGTTCTCTTCAATTGTTGTTTCAACTGCTGTGGTGGCATTGCCGCCGAAATCTTTGATGTACTTTTCGTTATTATAGTTAACTTCCTGCAAGACCCACGGCCCATAACCTTGCTGGCCATGATTTAGACATGGCGGCGGTACCTTAATGGGCGTGTCATGCTCAAGCACCCACTTAATATGACCGCACGATTCAGTGAGAACCCACACCTGAATTTGCTGCGAAGCTCTAACTAATGCAAAATACACTCCTTTTTTCGACTTTCCGAGGCTGAGATCTGTGCAGCTTTCGGGTTCAATATCTCCCGGCGGTTTAATTACTTGGTATGTGCTATTTGATAACGATAACCTGCAAGAAATCGTATCATTAACGAACGTGTCAGCAGATAAAAATAGAAATGAATAATAATGATGATGATGATGCTCAAGAAGTGATCAGTAGCTACCTCATGACGAAACCTTTCTGGCAATGCACATACAGTGCACCATGCCAGTAGACGGCGTGGCGCTTATTCCATGAACAATCAGTTCCCAAATAGGCTACCGTTCCTGCAGCCTCCCCTTCACGGTAGAAGGTCCTTTCCTCCCATCGCTTGGTCGACGACGAGAAGACCCACTGGACACACGAAGACGGTGGCCATTCCGATTCTAAAACTGCCGGCTCGACGTCAAAGTAGATCTCTTCGCCCGGCTCTATGTCAAGCTCGATGTAAGGAACGCAAGGTATTAAGACCACTTGATAGTGAGCTGACACCGTAGGATCGTAGACAAGGTAGGCTTCGTCGACGAAGCACTCCATGCCCGCGCTTTTGGGCGGCGGCGGCAGCAAGGGCGCCCTCCACCCCGTAGCCGGGTTAGCCACCCTGTTGTAGTGCAATACGAGGCCGTTGCAGTGATCCTCCATCGCGCATTGGACAGGCCTGCTCTCTCTGGTGCCGACGAGCCCCTCTGGCCGTGGCGGGCGGGAGAAGAACTCCGAGTACCTCAGCTCGTTGAAGTTGATGAAGATGCCGGCCAGCGAGAGCGGGAGGAGGTCGGCGCGCAGGATGCGGCGGGCGTCGATGATGTCCCGTCACGCCTTGCAGACGCAGCGGGACGCGGCGAGGCTGCGTGGAGCGAGGCGGCCGAGGACGCACGCCAGCATGTCCTCGGGCAGCAGCCGCGTCTGGTCGCCCTGCTGTTCCATCGGTCTCGCTCGTGCTCGCTGCTTGCTGTTGGGCTGTTCGCTCCTTTTTCCGGGTGTTTGGGAGGGGGGTTATTCTCTTATAGCGTGTGGATTCTAGTGCCCGTATCCGAGTCGGACCTGGGGCACCGTGGGCTGTTGGAGACGGGGTAGGATTCCCCCCTTCCCTCCTCTTCCTGGACAAGGCGGTTGTTGTTGACGTCTGCGGACGCCGCGAATGCGCTCTGGACATCATCAGCGCCCGCCCGCAGAGCGCTCGACGAAATGCCCGGCGTCCGAACTTCCATGAAGTCCTGTTAGTTTTGAATTGCCATGGAGTCTTGTAGTAGTAGTTAAAGTCTGTCCGAGTCCTACGTGCGCCCACGCAAAGAAAAGAAGTCATACGCGAGCCTCCTGACCATTTGGTAGGCCCCATCAAGCCCAACCAGGCTCTGCCGGGCTAAGTAGTGAGTTGTTTGATTGTCTAGCTCGCAAGTAAAAACTGGGTTGCACGAAATTTAAAGCGCTCTCAGCTGGCTTGTGAGGAATGCTCAGATCGACCGTTTTTTCTGATGCAGGTTGAGCTTAGTGCAATTTACACTACAAGAAGGATGCAAGTTAGGCCTGATGCAGCCAACCAAACAACATGTAGAACATAGCCCAGAGCATGTATTCACGGCTCTTGTCTATGCTAACTCCAATCTGATTATATTATTGCATTTGTCAGCAATCAAGGACGGCTCCTTGACCAAGTTTGCTTATGGCCATTACATTGCTGAGATCAACGATGAAAGATCGGTTGTTTACTCTTGTAAAAGTTTATTCGTTAACGGAATAGAACCGACAAAAGCAGATAGGACTTTGATTAGATCTGTCACCTCCTCCTCCATAAAGCTAGGGTTTTTGCCTTCTGCCGACACCGGCGCAGGTCCGCCTCCTCTCCGGTGGCCCTAGGGCCATGGGGCGCGGTAGATCTCGACAAGGGCTGGTGGGAGGGCTTCGTTTTTAGTCGGGTTTTTTTCAGTTTTGCTAGAGTTTATGTCCTGCTCAGGAAGATGAGATGATGGCGGTTCCGTGAAGATGGAATAAAGGTCTCCCTGCCTAGCCCCCGTTCCGGCAATGCGTCTAGCACCGTTGGTAGGCATGTGGAGGTGTGTCTCCGGCGGATCTATCTTTGCTGGATTTGCTCGGACCCTGTCGTTGTTCGACTACATTCGTGTGTCTTCGGATTAGATCCTTCCAGGGGCGGAGCCAGGATTTGGGTATAGGGGGGGCCAAGCAGATACATTTTTTGCCAGGTGATATCTATATCTATATTTCTATACTATTATAGTGTATCAGTTTAAACTTTTGAATCACAAAACCAGGAAGCAATGTGAACCATCGACAGAAGTCATTGCAGAGTTCAATTCACTCGAATTCGCAGCTATAATATCTGCTACAATGCAACGAAGATACTATAGTTTTCCAGAAAGATTGACAGGCTTGATGTTGGAAGAAAAGTTTTGGCCCATCCTCACTGCATGGTTTCATGGTTTGCATTTACAAACTTTTGACAATGTAGTAGTAGTAATAATGTGGCGCTTCCAAAAAAAACATAGTTATAATCAAAGGTGAGTCCAGTGGGCAGGCTTCAACTTCAACAAGCTGAAGCCTGCCCTCCAGAAAAAGCAATTTTTTTACTACTAGTTTGCATCGGCCCGGTCCAACTTCTCCACCGCCCAGGCAAGAGCCCATGAGGAAACCTAGCGACCAGTTCTGTATGCCCTGTTCCTTCCACTCTCGTTCTCCCGTGCTCCTGGTTCGAGCGAACCTGACGCGCCGCCACCTACCCACGCAGCGACAGCCTCCGCTCATCCCGTCCTCTAGCCATCCCCGCCTCGACATCCAGTCAACGACGCACCCACCTCTTGCAAGCAGCTCCACGACGCGTGCGGAGCGCATCCAGCAGACAGCAGCAGTCCGTCCCATAGCATCAAGCGCGGCGGGCGTTGGCGACCTCCCCGTTGGCGAACTTTTGTGAAACACATGATATTGATGTGCCAAACATGGATGATCTTGTTAGAACTATGGGTCAATCGGTTCGCTCTAAGAATAAGGTGACTCGAGTACACTATTACAAGGTTAGCATATTCAATGTTGCCATTGATGCAACTATCACTGAGATGAATCACCGATTCAATGAAGTTACCACCGAGTTATTGGATTGTATGTCTTGTCTTAATCCAGCAAACAACTTCTCAAAGTTTAACGTCGACAAACTTATTCGACTTGCTGAAATTTATGATGAAGACTTTACAGAAGTTGACTGGTTGTTGCTAAGAGTAGACCTCCCAAGATTCCTTATGAACATTAGGAGAAGTGATGAATTTAACGGGTGTCGGGATGTGTCCACACTTGCTCGGTTGATGGTTGAAACAACAAAACACGCAACTTTCCAGTTAGTATATCGCCTCATCGAGTTGACACTCATTCTTCCTGTGGCCACTTCATCGGTTGAGCGAATATTTTCTGCAATGAAGATCATCAAGACAGATTTGCGCAACAAACTATCAGATGATTGGCTAAATGATTTAATGGTGTGCTATTGTGAGAAAGAGATATTCAGAAGCATTCATGATGACCAAATCATGATACAATTCCAGAAAATGAGGGATCGGAAAGGACATTTGCCTCATGAGTTTAATGTGATTCCTTACAGGTATAGATGTCATTGTTATTAGTTTTAGTATTTAGTTGTGCATGACTTATTGTTGTATCACTAACAAGTGTGCTAATTTGGACAGATGGTTTGCGGTTGGTGACAATGATGCCTTGTGTGAAGGGGGCACCATTTGTAAGAAGGAACATCTCATTGTCTTTTCTTGTTGCTTCTCTAGTACTATGATGCCTTGTTGTGTGAATTGTATGGATCTTTCTGGTATGGTTAAACATGTTACTAGTATTTGTCTTGAAAATTCATGTTTTGAGCACTAGTTTGGCAGATATTGTCTGTTTAAATTGGCAATACCAATATTTAGTTCACAATTCCATATTCTTCAAAAAAAAAACAGAAAAAATCCAGTAAATCCTATGTGTTTCCAGTAGTATTATGAGAAAGTTGGAGCATATTTGGCCAAATGGACTATGAGAAAATGGCTATTTAGTTGAGCATATTCAAAATTTTGTTCAAAATTTAAAAAATTCCACCAAATACTACATGTTTCCAGTAGCATTCTGGGAAAGTTTGGGCCCATTTGGACAAATGGACTAAGAGATATTGGCTATTTACCTAATCAGATTCACAAATTTGTTCAAAAAATAATATTTTTCAAAAAATCCAGAAAAAATCAAGTAAATACTACATGTTTCCAGTCATATTATGGGAAAATCTCAGCTTATCTCTACTACCTCCCTCTTACGTTCTCCTTTTCGTCCTCCCACCTCTTTGTTTTTTTTTCGGCCTTTGTCCCACCAGTTTTTTCCTTTGGCTTTCCCTACGTGATCCCCCTTCCAAGTTTTTTCGTTCCACCACCACGCCTCAGCCGTCGTTGCCTGCGTGGGCTATGTTAGGGGGCTTCTTCATCTTCTAAAGAGAGCCCTCCAGATCCCATCTCCCTCCTCGCCTGATGCCCCAGCGCCGCCGCCCTCACACTCCCCCGTTGCGACGCATTGCAGTACTCTACATCTATTCTCTCGTGTG